>NC_069500.1:1120411574-1120696798 GCF_027579735.1 Bombina bombina
AAAATGTATGTCTTTAACTGCAGACATATGGGACAAGTTGCCTGAAAATAGTATAAGGTAATATTGAGAACCTTTGGGGCCAATTTATCATTGCATCAATGTCGACGCATTCGCTGGAGTCAATACTCTCGCCAGACATCGCTTCCATGAATCTACAGACGACAGCCTTATTTATTAAAAAGTTTGTCAAAAACACGCGCGTCAGGTAAGGCGCGATGAGCATCGGACTGTTGATAAATAAGAGTCATCAATGTCGCGAATATACAGTTTTTTCCAACTTTAGATATACTATTTCATTACGGTCCATGAACAAGCACATTTCTCTAAAGCTAATCTTTTATTTTTCATCTGTTAATGTCCAAGAAATAGCTATATTTATACTTGAACAAACAATATCTCATAGAAAGTTATTTTTCTATTTATTTGTTATACAAAAGATCTGATATTTGATATTTTCACATAAATGAATGTTTATTTGTATTTCTATAAATCATGATATGCCTATCTCATGATTTTTTTATTTTTTCTGAATTATTAATGCTAGAATTTATATATATATCTTTGCACATACTTGTATATATATTATTATTATCGGTTATTTGTAGAGCGCCAACAGATTCTGCAGCGCTATAAACAAAGGCGGAGTAGAACAAAACAATTATACGGATCAAATGGGTAGAGGGCCCTGCCAAGAGTTGCACTGTTGTCAGCTCTTAAGAAGGTGATCTACAAACAGCTGGACTCTTAGGCTTACATGCTAAGGGGGTTGAGGGGATAGCGATGGAGGAGAGGAACTGGTATAAAGAAAGTTTAGCGTAGGTTGTATGCATCCCTGAAAAGTAGAGTCTTTAGGGAGCGCTTAAAGCTTTCAAAACTATGGGAGAGTCTTGTGGAGCGAGGCAGAGAGTGCCACAAGATGGGAGCCAGTCTGGAGAAGTCCTGTAAACGGGAGTGTGATGAGGTAACAAGAGAAGAGGAGAGTAGGAGGTCATGAGCAGAGCAAAGAGGACAGGAGGGAGAGTATCTGGAGACAAGATCTGAGATATAGGGGGAGCAGTGCAGTTGAGGGCTTTGTATGTCAGAGTGAGAATTTTGTGTTTGATTCTAGAGGCAAGAGGAAGCCAGTGAAGGGATTGGCAGAGAGGTGCAGCAGATGAAGAGTGACGTGTAAGGAAGATGAGCCTGGCAGAGGCATTCATTATGGATTGTAAAGGAGCTAGGCGGCAGGTGGGGAGACCAGAGAGGACAGAGTTGCAGCAATCGAGGCGGTAAAGGATGAGAGAGTGGATTAAAATCTTAGTTGTGTCTTGTGTAAGGAAGTGTCTAATTTTAAAGATGTTTTTAAGGTGCAAGCGGCAGGCTTTAGCCAAGGACTGAATGTGAGGAAAATATTTTGCAAACATATTTACATGTCCCTAAATTCCTTTTTTTGTTCTTAACAATGTTGTCTTTCATATATCTGTGTTTATTTATACCACTATATGTATATAGTGTAACTATATAATTATTCTTAGCAAGAATAATTGTTAATATAACATATAATCAGGGTATCATATGTATTTATTTGCAATCAATGGATATTTTAAGAGCTTGGCCAGTTTTCTCTCTTCACCTGTGTAACCTTTTCTGATTGCAGTCTAGTTTTAAACACCACCCCTACACAGGTGTTAAAAAATGGGCTGGCATTTAAGATGACATTTCTTAATGAAAATGAAATTCAAGAGAAGGAAGAAAAACACTGAAAATAGCATGACAGTAAAGAGGTGATATTAATGTCTGCTGAATCTGATTCATGACAGTTTAATGTTAGGTAGACTATCCCTTTGAGCTATCAGTTTAAGATTATATTGAATCAAACATAATTTGATTATTAAAATCATTTTCAGAAATATTACACTGTTTGGTCTCATCATCAATGTTTATCTTTAATACTAATTTCATATATACATACTTTCAAAGTATAATGTATAAAGTAACAAATTTGGTGAGAAAGTGTTGCATCAAATTTGGTGTGAAGTGGAGAGTGGGACTCGTATTACATGCGTTAAACATGGTGCAAATAGATTTAGCTATATTGTGTAATGTATTTTATTTTTATCCCTATATCTACTAGTGGACCAAATTTGAAGCAATACTTTAAACCAAATTTGGAGCAATAATATTGTCCCCTTGATTTGTAATGAGAGATATGAGAGATAAAGATGTAACATAATCCATAAGTAGTAATGTATTTATTTCATCTTTATCCCTATATCTACTAGTGGACCAAATTTGAAGCAATACTTCGCACCAAATTTGGAGCAATACTAGTGTTTGATTTAGAAAGAGTATACAATTTTAATAAAGTGTCTAATTTACTTTTATTATCTAATATGCTTCATTGTCTTGCAGCATCCAACATAACCTTTCTGTGTTTTCAGACTCCCATTGATTTCTATGGCATTCGCGGCCTCAAGGGTGGCGGTTTGAACTATCGGTACGTTGCGTCGAAATTGATAATAGCGTACCTGTTGAGTGTTTGATAAATTGACAGGAGGGTCAAATGGAGTCGAATGTGACGGCGGATGATAAGTATTCCGCTCGAATAACACAAACATCGCTCTGCGTCGGATTGATATCGTGGGAGCGTATATTACATCACACATTTAAACATTTGACGATCTTGACGCTTTGTTAACTACGGCGGATCAACTTTGCGTCTAACTTGACACGGACTTTTGGCGCATTATCAGTTTAAGCTTTGATAAATCGTCCCCTTTATGTCAAAAGAATCCCACTACATGCTTAACAAGGCTTTTAAGCATGTTATAAAAATGGAGGAAGTATGGCATTCACTCTTTTTGTTAGAGTATTGTGATTGCCATGTTAGCCTATGTATCTTATGGAGTGTCCTATAAAATTACTTCATGGAGTTAGGTAGCAAGCTTAAAGCAAGGACCTCCAAGGTAGTACTTTCTGAGGTATTACCATTGCCATGTGCTGCAGAAGGAGCTAAGTGCAATAAATTCCTGGTTAAAAACATGGTGTAAAAATGAGGGGTTTGACATTTTAGAGCACTGGGCTGACTTTTTGCTTGGGCACAATTTATACAGTTAGGATGGATTGCACCTGGATGGCATGGGTGCACGTGTGTTGGGGGAGAGGATGGTAGCATGCTTAGAGGATTTTTTTAAACTAGGGAAGGGGGGAGGGGAGGGTCAGTCCAAATAGAACACAGATAAGTTTGTGAATATGACACACTTAGAATAATTCAAGGAATGGGTTCACTTAGAAAATGGCACATTACAAAGTTTGGAGGAAAGCGCAGCAAGTAGCAGCAGAAATCCAATGAAAATGAACAGTATGACAGCAAATGCGAATAGCATGACAAGTAAAATGGAGGAACGGGAGCTCTTAGTTGGAGAAGAGGATTATGATATTATCTGTATAACTGAAACCTGGTAGGATGATTCACATGACTGGGCAGTTAACTTAGAGGGTTATACTTTTAGGAGGGACAGGAGTAATAAAAGGGGAGGAGGAATGTGCATGTATATTAAACCTGACCTTAAAGGGACATGAAATTAAAAAATATATATAATTTTATGAAATATGATTCAGATACGGCATATCATTTATAACAACTTTCTAATTTACGTCTATTATCTATTTTGTTTTGTTCTCATGTTATCCTTTGTTAGAAAACATACCTAGGAAGGCTTAGGGGCTGGGAGCTAGATGCTGATTGGTGGCTGCACATATATGCCTCTTTTAATTGGCTTACCAATGTGCTCAGCTAGCTCCAACTAGTGCATTAATGTTCTTTCAATAAAGGATTCCAAAAGATTGAAGCTAAATCGATAAAAGAAATAAACTGGAAAGTTGTTTAAAAATGCATGCTCTATCTTAATCATGAAAGAAAGAAATGGGTTTCATGTCCCTTTAACCCTACAATAAGGGAAGATATTTATGATACAGGTAATAATGTAGCGACACTGTGGTCAATTTATTAATGTGCGAGCGGACATGATATGATGTAGTGTATCATGTCCGCTGCACATCAATAAATTTATCATTGCACCGGGGCAGCAGAGCCGAACACTGAGGTGGCAAGACGTATTCTACTGGAGCTCCGGTTCCAAGCATGGAATTCAGAAGATAATATATATAATTCTCCTACCAGTTAAGATTCTGTTTTGAAGTCTGACATGAAATCTCTTTACCTACCTCCTGATAAAAGTTTGGAGCGCTCACAGTGCTTGGCCCCAGACGTATAGCCTTCGGTAAAGCCACAAGGCTCCTGTCAGAAAATATGGCTAATAGGCTGTAACCACTATACAAGGTGACTTGGTGCCGTCAAAGTTTAAGCCGCAGAGCATTTGAGCAAAGCCGATTCAACACCTGGCATATACGATGCTTAAGTAATATAGCTACCTTCTTTGGGAGCATGGAGTCAGCATTGAAGAATACAGAAATCCTTACCTTAATGGAGGTCCATTTTCAGAAGTTACACCTATTGGTTGCATGGGGCTTTGGAGCCGCTGAACATGCTGCCCTTGATTGTGGCGGAGACTTACCGGATACTACTCCAGAACAGTTGGATGTGCTCTCTAGTGGGGAAAACACCTATGAAATGGAGGTACCTGCTCCTTCGACCTCTGAGATAGAGAAAGTAAATGGCCATAGCTCTTGGAGAAGATGCAGTATGGCCGACTTTCGCTCTTCCAGACCCGATTGTAATAACGGCGGGTCTCAGCTCTGATACATCCACAGACGGAATGGAGGCGACTATGTTGTTACACTTAGCTGAGTATGGTATCCCCCTGTGGATTAGGGCTATGGCCTTAAATCAATTCTCACCCAAAATGGCTCCGCTCTTTTGCTCTCTGCAGTGGTCGCTTTTTGCTACCCAACCCATGATAGCAGGATCCCCTGAATTGCAGAGACTGGCCGGAGTCTGGGAAGGGGTTTCCCCTGTTGTCCCTCGTGTAGTGGTTGGGATAGGATAAAATTTTAGTAACGGCTTATGTAACTCCAACATCTCTTAAGCGGAACGGGACAAATATTGTTAACGTGACAGAAGTCTACCTTTGTTTCTCTGTCTGCTGATGGGATGTGAACGTTTACATACTCATATTTATTGTTATGATCTTTTCCTGGTATTAAGCGGCCATTAAGGCTAATTTCTTCTGTCATACACTCTAAGGCTGTTAGTAGAGCACAGTATAACTCATACCCATAGTGAATGTTCTCTTATAATATGTCACAAAGTAAACATGCCAATATTTACATGCTACACGGTATGGCTTTTCTAGTACCAAGTGCCCAAAACAGGGTGAATTAAGTCTTCAATTATATTGTCGGGGCCATTCCACTTTCCTTTTGAATGGAGCTCCAATGAGACTGTTATAGAGCCATTTAATGACTGTCTTCATATTTATGATGTGGGACATTGATGTTAATTTAGCTCGCTGTTTGCTTTTACTATGTAGTTTGCTGAGGGCTTCTATAATAGTGGCTGCAGACATCTTGTCTTTACACCTCACCTGTGGGTTAGTGGGGAGCCTCAGGAGAGACATCTACATAAGTGTCCCGGAAACAGATGTCATAGCAGCTACCTTACAATTGTATTGATCTTGGGTCACTGATACAATGCCTTTAATGATACTGATAAACCTTTTTGTGTGTCTGTCCGGTCTGGGTGTTTGAGGGGGCTCCTGGTAGGGACAATTATAATTTACTACTGTACTTATATGTATCATTACTATCCAATTATCGTTTGAGACAATCCTTACATAATCTGTGTTTCTCCTACTGGACCAGTGGCCAGGGCCTTGAGGGAGTCCACATAAAGGAAGTTTAACCCACGAATATGGCGACCTAGGATCAATTAATATAGATTCTTATTATAAAGCAAAATGAAGTGATGTGAAGGGAATTGTATTTCATTAACACAGGAATCCTTTTTTGAAGTCGACTGACGTATTGTTTGTGAGATAACTTATTCCCACAAGATATATGTAAGCTTAAACTACTCAGTCTAATGATGTTGTGCAGCAAGGACCCATAGCATAGTAGGCGAGTTCTCAGCTCTGCAGGTTGTCCAGTTTTATTTAATCCATAAGAGTCTAGGGCTCATTATATCATAAAGAAAGTTATGGGAATTATGTTATGCCCAGAACACGCAATGCTTATTTTTAACCCTTATACTGTGCTATGTCTAATCATCTTTACGTTTACTTACATTAGAGAAATCATACCAGCTTACCTCCCTCCCCCCCCCCCACATATCATGTCCATACCAGAGTTCAAATTAGGCAAACTATTTTCATCGCAAACCCTTTCATTTCACGGAAGTATAAGTTTCCCCATTGACTAGACCTAACTTGTTTATTCCTCGAGTAGGGAATTATGATTCCATATAATGTTATTCATTTATGTCTTTAAGGGAAGTTTTATGTCCTTATCTAGACCCTTGGGGACTTATCTATTTATTTACCTCATTTACTGTTTTTATTTACTTTTCCAAGGGACTCATGAGGCCTATTCATTGTACCTTTTCAGTATGTGTGTTCATTCATTTCGGACCTGCGTGTCCGAACTTCTTGCTTGTGACTATCAGAGCAGGGGTCCTGCGTGTTCCCAATTGTTACTTTTGATTTCTAAACCAAATAAAAAGTTACTTAAAAAAAATAAAATTATTATTTAAAAAATTAAAATATTTATCAAATGGTATGTATTTTTAAATAAAGGTGTGAAGATAAAAAATAAATTTAAAAAATTATCATTGCACCAGCAGTTCTTGTGAACTGCTGGTGCAATGCCACCCCCTGCAGATTCACGGCCAATCAGCCGCTAGCAGGGGGTGTCAATCAACCTGATCGTATATGATCGGGATGATTTCTGTCCGCGGCCTCAGAGCAGGCGGACAGGTTATGAAGCAGCGGTCTTTAGACCGCTGCTTCATAACTTCTGTTTCCGGCGAGCCGGCATCAAGCTCCGTACGGAGCTTTATAGATTGACCCCACTGTGAGTTGAAATAAAAAGAGTGGGGGGGGGAATCCTAAAAAAATATTATTAGGAACATGCTACAAGCCCCCCAACATTACTGACATGAAGTAAACTCAAGTGCTATTGCAAATAGGAAAGGCTGCTAATAATAACTGTGATGTAATTATAGGAGATTTTAACTACCATAACATTATATGGGCCAATGAAACTAGCAATACAGGTAAGGGAGATAGATTACAACATGGTCACGTTTGAAATCACAAATAAAGGAACTTTCAGCATGAAGTTTTTTATACTTCATGAATGAAAGTGACCCTTTATTTGTTCCACTGGTAAATCCTAGCATTTCACAAACGCTAGAATTTACTATCATTATAAGCTAAACTTAGCGCTATTGCCCACCTAATATATGTTAGTTCAAACATGTTTTCAAGTCTTTAAACACACTAGCAAGTGAAAAGAAAGCTAAAACCGCCTTGTTTCACTATAAGGCAGTTTTCACTTTACAGCGAGGCTCCAGTCCCTAACCCGCTGTATGTAAATGTATTGTAAATGTGTTATATACAAATCCCCACAAAATCTGTGGTATTATACAAAATGAGGAAGGGAGTAGCAGTGTCCCTACTCTGGTCTAGGCACCTCTGATAAGATAACAGAAAATATGTCTCACAGGACCAGTAAACACTTTCGGCTAGATTTGGAGTTTTGTCGGTAACGACCCGAAAAACTAACGCCGGCTTTTTTCTGGCCGCACCATAAAAATAACTCTGGTATTGAGAGTCCACAGAATGGCTGCGTTAGGCTCCAAAAAAGGAGCGTAGAGCATTTTTAACGCAGCTTCAACTCTCGATACCAGAGTTGCTTACGGACGCGGCCAGCCTCAAAAACGCGGCCAGCCTCAAAAATCGGAATTCGAGGGACGCCATCTTGGATGACGTCCCTTAAAGGAACCGTCATTCGTCGTTAGTCCGTCGGGCCAGCAGGATGTTCCGCGTCGGAGGTCTGCAAGATGGATCCGGAAGAAAGAAGATTGAAGATGCCGTTGATAGAAGACTTCATCCGGATCATGGACCTCTTCAGCTCCCGCTTGGATGAAGACTTCATCCGGATCATGGGCCTCTTCAGCCCCCCGCTTGGGCTTGGATTAGGACATCGGAGGAGCTCTTCAGGACGGATCGGTGAACCTGGTATGGTGAAGACAAGGTAGGAAGATCTTCAGGGGCTTAGTGTTAGGTTTATTTAAGGGGGGTTTGGGTTAGATTAGGGGTATGTGGGTGGTGGGTTGTAATGTTGGGGGGCTTGGGTATTGTATGTTTTTTTTTACAGGCAAAAGAGCTGAACTTCTTGGGGCATGCCCCGCAAAGGGCCCTGTTCAGGGCTGGTAAGGTAAAAGAGCTTTGAACTTTAGTTATTTAGAATAGGGTAGGGCATTTTGTTATTTTGGGGGGCTTTGTTATTTTATTAGGGGGCTTAGAGTAGGTGTAATTAGTTTAAAATTGTTGTAATATTTTTCTTATGTTTGTAAAAAAAAAATATTTTTTGTAACTTAGTCCTTTTTTATTTTTTATACTTTAGCAAGTTTATTTAATTGTATTTATTTATAGGAATTGTATTTAATTAATTTATTGATAGTGTAGTGTTAGGTTAATTGTAGGTAGTTTATTTAATTAATTTATTGATAGTGTAGTGTTAGGTTAATTGTAGGTAGTTTATTTAATTAATTTATTGATAGTATAGTGTTAGTTTTAATTGTAACTTAGGTTAGGATTTCTTTTACAGGTAAATTTGTAATTATTTTAACTATTTTAGCTATTAAATAGTTCTTAACTATTTAATAGCTATTGTACCTGGTTAAAATAAATACAAAGTTACCTGTAAAATAAATATAAATCCTAAAATAGCTATAATATAAATATAATTTATATTGTAGCTATATTAGGATTTATTTTACAGGTAAGTATTTAGCTTTAAATAGGAATAATTTATTTAATAAGAGTTAATTTATTTCGTTAGATTTAATTTATATTTAACTTAGGGGGGTGTTAGTGTTAGGGTTAGACCTAGCTTTAGGGGTTAATCCATTTATTAGAATAGCGGTGAGCTCCGGTCGGCAGATTAGGGGTTAATAATTGAAGTTAGGTGTCGGCGATGTTAGGGAGGGCAGATTAGGGGTTAATACTATTTATTATAGGGTTAGTGAGGCGGATTAGGGGCTAATAACTTTATTATAGTAGCGGTGCGGTCCGGTCGGCAGATTAGGGGTTAATACGTGTAGGCAGGTGGAGGCGACGTTGAGGGGGGCAGATTAGGGGTTAATAAATATAATATAGGGGTCGGCTGTGTTAGGGGCAGCAGATTAGGGGTACATAAGGATAACGTAGGTGGCGGCGCTTTGCGGTCGGCAGATTAGGGGTTAATTATTGTAGGTAGGTGGAGGCGACGTTGTGGGGGGCAGGTTAGGGGTTAATAAATATAATACAGGGGTCGGCGGTGTTAGGGGCAGCAGATTAGGGGTACATAAGGATAACGTAGGTGGCGGTCGGCAGATTAGGGGTTAAAAAAAATTATTTGAGTGTCGGCGATGTGGGGGGACCTCGGTTTAGGGGTACATAGGTAGTTTATGGGTGTTAGTGTACTTTAGAGCACAGTAGTTAAGAGCTTTATAAACCGGCGTTAGCCCAGAAAGCTCTTAACTACTGACTTTTTTCCTGCGGCTGGAGTTTTGTCGTTAGATGTCTAACGCTCACTTCAGACACGACTCTAAATACCGGAGTTAGAAAAATCCCATTGAAAAGATAGGATACGCAATTTACGTAAGGGGATCTGCGGTATGGAAAAGTCGCGGCTGAAAAGTGAGCGTTAGACCCTATTTTGAGTGACTCCAAATACCGGCGGGAGCCTCTAACGCTGGTTTTCACGGCTAACGCCAAACTCCAAATCTAGGTCTTTGAGATTGTACTATTAAATGCTTTATTATGCATAATAAAATAACTTTTAAGTACAAATTCATTACTTATTTTGCCCTCTTTTTTTCCAAGTCATGAAAACACAAAGAGCCCATGACTGCAAGACTACAAAAAACTCCTCTTATTACAAACTAAAAGGCACAGTACAAATATTCTACCTTAAAAAAGATATGAAAATAACAAGAAAAAGACGTGTTAATTGATCCTCACAATGTAGTTTGCACGGATGCCCACAACAAAGATGGTGATCACAACCTTGACAAAAAAAAAAAAAAAAAAAGAATAGGAAGCTAATGTGTTGCGGACTTCGGAGCATCAAATAATCACCATGGTTAATGGGTCTTTTACGGTGTAATAACTTTCTAAGCTGTACATTAGCTGCTGTGTTTGCACAGTAAATACATTATTTATAACATAATATGAAGCCTTGTAATAAAAATAAGTGGACAATGAAAGAGTATAATTTAAATCATATTTTCACTGAAAAAAGAAATAGCTGTTTTAATTTCCCTGCACAAAAATAAAATGACTAAGCATAGCCCTAAACATCTCCTACACAATTTCAGTGGATGATAAAAATTATAATACCTACAAATTCCCAGAAAGTCACTGTATTGAAAACTAATAATCAGGGACTACATATCCCTAAATTCAAAGGAACTTGAAGGAAAATATGTTCTAAAACTAAAAAAGGCAAATCTAAAACGTTCACACTTATTTGCTGTTTGCTGCAAGCCTTTCTGCTCAGTTTCCCCCAGGTAAAGCGTCTCTCAAATGAAATTAGCAAGTAAAGTTGTTTTGCTCTAAGCTCTAGCTGCCTGCTGAACTCTGGTCTGTTTACAACAGGATGTCTGTGAGCCCAGTGACAGCTCAGTGCAGTCAGCTGGTTTATCTGTCACATGACCAGGAAGAAACACATCACCCAGTGCAGTATCAGCTCTAGGGAACAAAGCAGAAAGAAATAACCAAAAACACTGAGAGAAACTAAGGGTAAGTGATGTTTAATGTCAATTTTGACCAAGCTCCATTCACTATTTGTCAGTGCAGTTGTACGGTAAAATGGAATGTTGCAGATAATTGAAACTTATGCTCTAAATACATTGTACCTATTTCAGTTGTGTCAAAGAAGCAAAGTTCTTGAATTATATCTATAATGAAAATGTTTTGTTGAATGTATAGTTGTTTATTTCCATAAAAAGTAAAACATATCAGTGTGTGTGTGTCGTATGTTTGTTGTGAAACAATTACAATCTGTATTTATCCTTTCCTTTAAAACATAAGGAACTGTGCTACAAATGTTTTACATTATCCCAGCAAAATATGGATAGAGATCAAATAAAAAGTAACTTCAAAACAACATATTACTGAAGGTGAAATATTAACTATAACTTTTTCTACATTTTATAACTCAGAATAAAATGGGAAACAGTGGCATATTTCTTTGTGTTTTATCTGATCATCGTTATACAGATATTGCTACACTTAAGAAATGTTTTTTTTTTTTTTAAGAAAAACCACAGTGCCACATACTTTCATCCTGATTGAACCATTGTAGAGTAAAGTATACATAATGTTTATTAGCATTAAATAATACGCATGTGTGTTATTTTAAAGGGACATTAGTTATTTTTTTATTTGAAATTGCATAACAAAAATGTATCAGTGACTTTAGCCTCTCCAATGGGAGTGGAAATATTACAATTTTCTGGGTTCAATGGCAGGAAAAGCAAGCACAAAAAACAGAGAATTGCAAAGTTTGTTTTAATGATGTAAAATTTAACAGTTTTTGGAGAATAGTTGAGTTTAATGTCCTATAAAGTACATATTTACTATGTTATCTGTGATCCCTTGATAAGAAATTTAGGGGGTGACATACTGCATAGCAAGAATGCTGATGAAGACAGATTGTCTGTCAGATTAATTCTTGTTGGTAATATAATTGTGACCTGCAAAAATCCTCTCTTTATCTGCTCTTAATGCCTGACTAAACACATTTCAGCTGAACAGGGTTGTTATCATTGTGGCAGTGGTAGAACAGGTTGATCTCAATAGTCTGTCTTCTCAGAAATTATAGAAATATTATGACCTCACTAGCCAAATCACAAGGGTGATATTGATAATGTTTTGTATACTCTTTTAAAGGGACAGTCTAGTAAACTTTCATGATTCCGATAGGGCATGTAATTTTAAACAATTTTCCAATTTTTATCACCAATTTTGCTTTGTTCTCTTGGTATTCTTAGTTGAAAGCTTAACCTAGGAGATTCATATGCTAATTTCTTAGACTTTGAAGGCCACCTCTTTTCAGAATGCATTTTAACAGTTTTTCACCAAGAGAGTGTTAGTTCATGTGTTTCATATAGATAACACTGTGCTCATGCACGTGAAGTTACCTGGGAGCCAGCACTGATTGGCTAAACTGCAAGTCTGTCAAAAGAACTGAAATAAAGGGGCAGTTTGCAGAGGCTTAGATACAAGATAATCACAGAGGTAAAAAGTATATAAATATAACTGTGTTGGTTATGCAAAACTGGGGAATGGGTAATAAAGGGATTATCTATCTTTAAAAACAATAACAATTCTGGTGTAGACTGTCCCTTTAATTCTTACATTTTTGAACAGCATGTAGAATGCAGGCTGAGTAATATGAATAATCAAATACAAAATTGTTTCCGTTATCATATAAATATATGTCTAAATTAATTGCAGGTAAAATATGTGTACATCATCCCTTGTATTGTTTTTTTATTTAATGACCTTCAAAATATTGTCACTTTTGTTTAATATTTTTTGCAAGGTACTGTGTTATAATGTATCCATTATACTAGTATATTTAAAATGTTGGCTGGTGTAGGTAATATAAAACTTTCTAAAAAAATAAATTAATTCTTGATTATGTCTGGTATTTGTTGTTTAAATCCATTTGATTAAACTGCTCTAGGTGCACAATAAGAATAGCATATAGTTTCTAGGGCCCTACAAAAATACTAAACAACCAGCAGGTAGTGCAGAGAATGCAGTAGGCAAGGTTATAATCCGATCTAGGGCAGATTCCATGGGCTGAATCAGGATCCCAGATCAAACCTTGTGGATTAAGTTACATATCCATCTTGGGTCTCATTACACAGACTGTCCTGTAACCCCATTAGCCAAATGCAGACATGATATTTTACATTAGACCCCTCTGCCTGCAGTCCCTGTCAAATATTTGCTGATATTTACCAGACCCAATCAGTGTCCAGTTTGTTTACATTCATTTTACTAGACTGTCCAGTTAAATGCTGGACACCTGGCAGCCATAATTGTCACACAAGTCAGTATTGCTGGTACAAAAATATGACAACCCATTTATATAAATCTGTTTTCTTTTTGTTATTTATATGTAATATATAGTTTAGCATAAAATAACAATTGTATCTGTTGAATTAATGTTTGCTATGTAATTCCTTAATGAATTGTAAATCACACCAACGCTTTTAAGCAATTTTATGATATCTGTGTTTTGTTTTTTTTATTAAGGTAATTAAGGCTAGCAAAGTAAAATTCTTACTTTTTAAATAGAAAATGCTAAACAGTATTATTAAAGGGATAATAAACCCAATTTTTTCTTTCATGATTCAGATAGAGCATGCAATTTTAAGCAACTTTCTCATTTGCTCCTATTATCAAATTTTCTTTGTTCTCTTGTTGTCTTTATTTGAAATAGCAGTAATGTAAGGTTAGGAGCCGGCCCATTTTTGCTTCAGCACCTGGGTAGCGCTTGCTGGTTGGTTTGCTACATTTAGCCACCAATCAGCAAGTGCTACCCAGGTTCTGAACCAAAAATTGGACCGTACTTAAGCTTACAGTCTAGCTTTTTAAAATCAAGATAGCATGTGAACGAGGAAACATTTACAATAGGAGTGAATTAGAAAGTTGCTTAAAATTGCATGCTGTACCTGAATCATGAAAGACAAAATTTGGGTTTAGTATCCCTTTAAGCAATTGGTATATAGACCAGAGAAAAATGACATCACTTTATTAAAAAGAAAACTGCAGGTAAGATGAGTTAAATAAATACATTTGGTAGGTGATTGTGGTTTTATGGCAACCATCTTCTAATGATAGTAGCATTAGGACCTTTTATGTTAAGAATTGATTCCCATCTTTCTAAAATGGAATAACTGTTCCTTTGTTTTACAGTGTAAAATAGGGGTGACTATCAGTAACCCCCTGGTCCCAAAATATTTGTCAATGAATGGTACAACCCAATAATGTTGATAAGTGTTTTACATAAAATAAGCATCACAAATAATGAGTAGCTGATATGCCAAAAGTAGTCATATCCATAATGTCATCAGGTGAGAAAGACTGTAGCTGGAGGGGGATAGATAATCCCCCTTTATTATTCATTCCCTAGTTTTGCATAACCAACACAGTTATATTAATACACTTTTTATCTCTGTGATTACCTTGTATCTAAGCTGCTGCAAACTGCCCCTTATTTCAGTTTTTTGACAGACTGGCATTTTATCCAATTAGTGCTAGCTCCTAGGAACTCCATGTGCATGAGCACAGTGTTATCTATATGAAACACATGAACTAACACCCTCTAGTGGTGAAAAACTGTCAAAATGCGCTGAGCTAAGAGGAGGCCTTCAGCGGCTTAGAAATTAGCATATAAACCTCCTAGATTTAGCTTTCAACTAAGAATACCAAGAGAACAAAGCAAAATTGGTGATAGAAGTAAATTGAAAAATTGTTTAAAATGACATGCTCTATCTGTATAATGAAAGTTTGTTTTGGACTAGACTGTCCCTTTAAATGTTTTATGCTGTGGAAAAACAATTATTTGGGACACGACACGTTAATTCCTCTAGATATATGGAGAAAAGTAAATAAAAAGTGTGGTGCAGGATTGACTAGATAAGATCACAAAGAGAAAAAATATTTAGAGGTGATATATGTATTGTCTCACTAAGAAAAAACTAAAGGAAGTATTTAAGACAATAGGGTACTTTCTTTAGACCGTCATATTTACTAAATTACCTTAATGCTCAAATCTTTTTCTCTTAGTATAACAATAACAATATTCACAAAAGTATTTGCTCTCTCTTACTAGTAAAAAAATGTCAAAAGTATTCTTAATATTCCTTGTATTTTCTTTCTTTACATTGTTGTACATGGTTTAATTAAATGCATGGTTCAATTTTGATATATTGTAAATATGGTAGTATATACTTCATTTTAATCATCAAGTTAATTAATACATGCTTCTGTATTTTTATATAGATAATTTTGATACTATACTTCAACAAAAAGGCAAAGACAAAACATGGATTGGCTAAGTGTACCCACCAATACTGTTGCTAGTAACAATGACACTAACCTTGCACTCGGTTTCACTTCTGCTGCCGTATCAGTTATTTTATTTGGTTCCAACTTTGTTCCAGTGAAGAAGTTTGATACTGGAGATGGTATGAAATGTTTTCTTCTTCAGTTTGTTTAATTTGGGACTTAAAATGTTTTTTTTTTTCTTTTTGTACATGAATTTAAATTAATGTTTTTGTTAAGGATAAAGCACCAAAAATAAATTGCCTTTTTTACATTCTGAAGTCAGTGTGTCACAATTGTCTAAATACAGTTTGGGATGACCTTTGTATCATACTGCATACTTGAATATTTGTTGAATACTTTTATTTAATTTAGTATATTTTCTGGTGCCCTGACCATTGTAGAATGTTTATCTAAGTGTGTTTTCAGTTGAACAGCAATTAATATAGACATCCAGTGGCTATTGAAAAGAATCACCCCCTTGAAAATAATCACATTTTGTTGCTTTGCAGCCTGAAATAAAGACAGGCACAGTTTTTGTTTATCCAGTTGTAATTAATCAGTGCAACTTATAACATCCAAGTGAAAGATATAACACCAACATGTCAGGCAAAGATAAAGGCAATTCAAAAACAGAATCACTGAATTGCAAAAAGGATCACCCCCTTGTGTCAGTATTTTGTTGAACCACATTTTGCTTTAATTACAGCCTTTAGTCTGTTGGGATATGTCTCTACTAACTTTGCACATCTCGACTGTGCAATATTTGTCTTTGCAGAGTGCCCCAGTTCCATTACATTTGATGGTGACCGTTTGTGGACTGCAGTCTTCAAGGGATGCCACATATATTCAATGGGGTTTAAGGCCATGCAAGGACATTCACCCTTTTCTTCTTCAACCACTGTGTGGTCATTTTTGCTGTGTGCTTTGAGTCTTTGTCATTTTGGAAGGTAAACCTTCTTCCCATTGACAAATTCCTGGCAGAAGGCAGCAGATTTTCCTCAAGAATTTAACAGTATTTTGCCCCATCCATTATTCCTTCTATCCTGACAAGTGCTCCAGTGCCTGCTGCAGAGAAACACCCCCATAACAGGATATTACCACCTCCATACTTTACTGTAGGTATGGTGTTATATGGATGGTGAGCTGTATTGGATTTCCTCCATCTATCGTTTGGTGTTGAGGCCGAATAATTCAGTTTTAGTCTTATCTGACCATAACCCCTTTTTTTCCTTGTGAACTCAGAATCTCCTAGGTGTGTTATAGCAAAACTCAGTAGTGACTGCATGTGGTCTTTCTTGTTTAGTGGCTTTTTTCTTGCAGCTCTCCCATACAAGCCACATTTGTGGAGAATTTGTGATATTGTTGTCACATGCATTCAATGACCACTCTTTGTCATGAATTCCTGCAACTGCTTCAGAGTTGCTGTGGGCCTCTTGGTAGCCTCTCTGACCAGATTGCTCCTGGCTCTTTCATCCAGTTTGGAGCGATATCCTGATCCAGAGAGGGTATGTGTTGTATCAAATACCTTCCACTTCTTAATAGTATACTTCACTGAGCTTCTAGACATTGATAAAGCCTTTGATATTTTCTTGTATCCATCGCCTGACTTGTGCCTGTCCATAATATTATCCCAGAGATCTTTTGACAGTGCCTTGCCACCCATAGTTGATTGTTTGCTTCAGTTGCACTACCAGTGACTAAGATGCTCCAGGAAAGCTCTTTTCATGCTGAGCTAATCAATATGCACACAGCTGATCACATTAGAAGGTCAAATGGCTTTGTGTGTATCATTGAGAAGGTGATTAGCTACACCTGATTGAGTTTGAAAGTAATTTTAGGAGGGGTAATCCTTATTGCAACTCATTGATTCTGTTTTTGAATTGTCTTTATTTTTGCCTGACTTGTTGTTGTTATAGCTTTCACTTGGATGTTATACAGTGAGTGCAGAATTATTAGGCAAATGAGTATTTTGACCACATCATCCTCTTTATGCATGTTGTCTTATTCCAAGCTGTATAGGCTCGAAAGCCTACTACCAATTAAGCATATTAGGTGATGTGCATCTCTGTAATGAGAAGGGGTGTGGTCTAATGACATCAACACCCTATATCAGGTGTGCATAATTATTAGGCAACTTCCTTTCCTTTGGCAAAATGGGTCAAAAGAAGGACTTGACAGGCTCAGAAAAGTAAAAAATAGTGAGATATCTTGCAGAGGGATGCAGCACTTTTAAAATTGCAAAGCTTCTGAAGCGTGATCATCGAACAATCAAGCGTTTCATTCAAAAGAGTCAACATGGTTGCAAGAAGCGTGTGGAAAAACCAAGGCACAAAATAACTGCCCATGAACTGAGAAAAGTCAAGCGTGCAGCTGCCAAGATGCCACTTGCCACCAGTTTGGCCATATTTCAGAGCTGCAACATCACTGGAGTGCCCAAAAGCACAAGGTGTGCAATACTCAGAGACATGGCCAAGGTAAGAAAGGCTGAAAGACGACCACCACTGAACAAGACACACAAGCTGAAACGTCAAGACTGGGCCAAGAAATATCTCAAGACTGATTTTTCTAAGGTTTTATGGACTGATGAAATGAGAGTGAGTCTTGATGGGCCAGATGGATGGGCCCGTTGCTGGATTGGTAAAGGGCAGAGAGCTCCAGTCCAACTCAGATGCCAGCAAGGTGGAGGTGGAGTATTGGTTTGGGCTGGTATCATCAAAGATGAGCTTGTGGGGCCTTTTCGGGTTGAGGATGGAGTCGAGCTCAACTCCCAGTCCTACTGCCAGTTTCTGGAAGACACCTTCTTCAAGCAGTGGTACAGGAAGAAGTCTGCATCCTTCAAGAAAAACATGATTTTCATGCAGGACAATGCTCCATCACACGCGTCCAAGTACTCCACAGCGTGGCTGGCAAGAAAGGGTATAAAAGAAGAAAATCTAATGACATGGCCTCCTTGTTCACCTGATCTGAACCCCATTGAGAACCTGTGGTCCATCATCAAATGTGAGATTTACAAGGAGGGAAAACAGTACACCTCTCTGAACAGTGTCTGGGAGGCTGTGGTTGCTGCTTCACGCAATGTTGATGGTGAACAGATCAAAACACTGACAGAATCCATGGATGGCAGGCTTTTGAGTGTCCTTGCAAAGAAAGGTGGCTATATTGGTCACTGATTTGTTTTTGTTTTGTTTTTGAATGTCAGAAATGTATATTTGTGAATGTTGAGATGTTATATTGGTTTCACTGGTAAAAATAAATAATTGAAATGGGTATATATTTGTTTTTTGTTAAGTTGCCTAATAATTATGCACAGTAATAGTCACCTGCACACACAGATATCCCCCTAAAATAGCTATAACTAAAAACAAACTAAAAACTACTTCCAAAACTATTCAGCTTTGATATTAATGAGTTTTTTGTGTTCATTGAGAACATGGTTGTTGTTCAATAATAAAATTAATCCTCAAAAATACAACTTGCCTAATAATTCTGCACTCCCTGTAAGTTGCACTGAATAATTACAACTGGATAAACAAAAACTGTGTCCGTCTTTATTTCAGGCTGCAAAGCAACAAAATTTGATTATTTTCAATACCCACTTCAGTTGGATTATAAAAATAATGTTACACCAAACTGTCAAATATCTAATCGTCCCATCACAAGATTATAAAATGAAGTAATTGGTTAGCAGTAGATGATATTCTATGGAACAGACAAGCAATTGGCTTTAAGAATTGAACATTATTACATTTACTTCCTGTTATTCCTTAATGAAAATTTTACATTTATTATTAAAGTAAAGGTTTTACTGTGCATTTTCGTACATTATAATGTATACATCAACAAGCATAGTACAGTAAAGCCACTATAACTATCAGCACTATTATTTTGCAACAGCATGCATTTTTCAGGTACCTACTATAAATAATAGTGGCTCCACATGGCTACAAAGTCATCTGACCTCAGACACAGTACACTAATACCTATGTATCATAGAGATACCAGTGTTAGCTGTCCTGTAATCCTGACCTTGCTCAATTGCAATTATATCTAACCATGACCTAACCCTTAACTGCAAAAAATGTATGTGATACAGCCTTAATAACTTGTACCACCCCACCATGGCTTCTTGCTTTCACAATTACCACAGTATCGTCCGATGGACTCCCCTACAAAACTTTCCCCATCAAAATTCCTCCCAAGTGATTCCATCCCAAAACTTTAGAGTAGTGTTTCCCAAACCCAGTCCTCAAGACCGTTACTCAGGCCAGATATTCATTATATCTTAACTAGAGCACAGGTGAAATAATCGGCTGATGGGTGAGCTGATTGTTTAACCTGTGCTCTAGTTAAGATTTAATGAATATCTAGTCTGAGTAAGGATCCTGAGGACTGGGTTTTGGAAGCATCACTTCAAATATTAAAACACAAAAAAAAGTAAGGTACAAAAAAATAATTACTGTTTCATCATCTATATGGTCAGCTCCAATAGGGTTCCACGTGGTCTTTTTTCACAGTCATTCTTGGTTTAGGCCAGGCTTTTTTCCCTTTTTTTTTAAGCAGTCTTGCTTTGTTATCAGATTAACCTATCAGTATTATTGTATGAATGGGTCACTCCCCTCCTAGTCTTCTGACTTTTTATTAATTGATTAACAACTGACCTTTCCTCCTTAAAAAAAAAAAACCCTTCCACCTTAAGAACCATCCTACAAGTTAGGGCTAATTACAGTGGGGGGCAGGTTGTGTTTATGGATGCCTTTAATTGCTGTTAGTAACATACATAGTAACATAGTAACATAGTAGATAAGGTTGAAAAAAGACTGAAGTCCATCGAGTTCAACCTATACAAATCTAAAATACTTACAAAAAGCTCCAGTTAAGCTTAAATAACCCCATTAAAATGTGACCCATTTAATACTAGCAATCATATCCATGAATTTTGTTTATATACAGAAATTTATCCAGACTATTTTTAAATGTATCTATGGTATTGGCATTCACTACCTCCTTTGGTAATGAGTTCCACAATTTTATTGCTCTTACAGTGAAAAAACGTTTCCGTTGCAGGAGATTAAATCTCCTTTCCTCCAACCTTAAATTATGACCTCTTGTCAGAAACAATTTTCTTGGAATAAAAAGAGCTTCTGCCATCTCTGTATATGGGCCTTGAATATATTTATATAAAGTAATCATGTCACCTCTCAAGGGCCTTTTTTCTAAAGAGAACAGACCCAGTTTGGCTAGCCTCTCCTCATAGGTTAATTTCTCCAATCCCCTTATTAGCTTTGTGGCCCTTCTCTGAACTTTTTCTAGTTCTGCAATATCTTTTTTAGCAATCGGTCCCCAGAACTGCACTCCAAACTCAAGGTGAGGTCTTACCAGGGCTTTATATAATGACAGAATTATGCTTTCCTCCCTTGAATCAATGCCTCTTTTAATAGGAATCTTCACTTTTTTGGGTTAGGGTCAGAAGCTCATTATCAGTTGAGTATCAAGTTTATCTGAAAGTAGCCCCTATTATCTAGGGACATGACTGCTATGAAAATGTGTTAACAATTTTTTTCACAGCATAGCACAGCAGTTTGATTTTAATATCAAACATAGCATGAAGCCCTTTAAAAGATCAAGGGGCCTGTTTAACAAATGTCTGTCCGATATGATCCGATCAGTGCATCATGTCCGACAGACATTGCTGAATGCGGAAAGCAATACGCTCTCCACATTCAGCATTGCACTAGCAGCTCTTGTGAACTGCTGGTGCAACTCCGCCCCCTGCAGATTTGTGGCCAATCAGTCGCTAGCAGGGGGTGTCAATCAACCCAGTCGTATTTGATCAGGTTGATTTTGCGCAATCTCTGTCCGCGGCCTCAGAGCAGGCGGACAGGTTATGGAGCAGCAGTCTTTAGACCGCTACTTCATAACTGGTGTTTCTGGCGACTCTGAAGGCTTGTCAGAAACACGGCCCTTCAATCTCCATATAGAGCTTGATAAATGGGTCCCCTAGTGTAGGTGTACAATCCATGCACCACATTCCTTTAATCTATGCATAATGGATGTCCCTGGTGCTTAATATAGATGTACTGTACATACTACTTTCATGTAGCCCCTTATATGGGGATTCATGGTGCTGAGTGTGTGTTTGGGGAAGTGTATTGTCTCTTCAAACATCACTCATATTTATTATATGGTACATACTCTCTTTATGTACATCCTTATATTATGGGGTTACATGTCATTAATTGGTGCGCAGGCCTCTTGTGTACCCACTTACATTATGTTAACTCAGTAGATTTAGAAGTAAGGAAGCATTTTTATGTAACTTAAATTTTTATGGGCTTCCTGGAACTTCACCTTTAATCTCTGGCATCACTGTTGCCTAGTGATGGGAGATAAATAATAGATGTTTGAACTAAACCTTTGTAAAATAACAGATCACCTCTACTTGGTGGCTGCATCTGTGAGCCAAAATGAGGTGAATGGCATTATGTTTGATAGGTCCCAAAGTTCTTAAATCATGTATGATTAAATTCATATCCACTTTGCCTGGAGACGCAGCACCATGCTGAGGTGGTCTGTTCTTTCACAAACAGCCTTATCAGAAGCTAGGGGCATATAGCAAGACCATGCATCCTCATCAGTAGGCAGTAGAAAGTGTTTAATGCTATGTTGTGCACAGAGAAGATCTTTCAAAGTATATCATGGTGCCAGAGAATATGATGGAGGCCCATTGAGGAGGTAACTAGTTTTATTTGGCAATATGAAAAAGCATCCTTCTTTTGTGCTATCATTAAACGACAGTGGAGATTTCTTTATGTATTTTTATATATAAAAAAAAAATTACCCCACTTACACTACAAAAACAGCTACGCTTCTGTTGTGAACTATCGGATGTTAGACCAAATGTATTCATTCATTTCAGATACATATAGCTTATGGTCCACTACTCCACTTGTATCTCATACATAGCTATCATCTAAAAGTCTAAGGAAAGATTAATTGTGGATGTATACGTTGTAATGAAAAAGTACATCCCCAAGATAATAGCAAGTCTATTCACACATATCCTATTTTTACATTAACACATAACATGCTACATGCCCACCTATGGATATAATATATTGGTTATGTCTACATGTACATTATAATTTTATTGTTTATTTGTTTAGCGCAACAAAATTTAGTAGAGCTGGACACACACCTATACGTAATTTATCTCATATATAAACTACAGACCATACATCCAATAAAATTATAACACACATAGTAAAATGATTTGATATTCCCACAATACCACAAGCTTGACAACCACTCATGAATACTTTTAATTAAGCTCTTTGCCAGTTCACTTGCATGTGGTGCTTTTATGAATTATTTTTTTGTAAACATTTGTAGTGATTTAGTCTCTGTCATTATCAAGTGGTAATCTTTATATTTTAACATCTCTTTTTTTTAGGCATGTTCTTCCAGTGGATTTTATGTGCATCCATATGGTTAGTTTCATTAGTGGTTAATCTTATTCTTCGCTGTCCCAAATTTTGGCCTCTGGCTATGGTAGGAGGCTGTGTATGGGCTACAGGTAAGGGTCACTAAAATGTTATTCTGATTTAATTTTATTCCCATTACTCTGCTAGTTTTAAAGGGACAGTAAACATCTAGTAATTATAAGACACTTCTGTTGTTTTGATATTGAATAATTTGTCAGCCAAATCTAAACATTTATAAAATAAATTAAAATATTGCTTGCTGCAATTGTTTTTCAGTAACCAACTCCACCCACCACTTGCTTTATACGGAGAAGCCAATCTGGGCTTCAGTCCGCTGCTGAAAAGGCTATACATGGTCATATCACTATTAGGAAGTGCATTCGACTTCAGTTTTTATCTGTTAAACCCAATTAGAAAAATATATTTAGCAGGGTTAGCCTTGATAAGTCTGCAGTGTGCTTTTTCGGTTTATTAAATGATTGCATTTTAGTTTCAAATAGCACACATGCTTCTAGAAAAAGCCACTGTTATTTTAGTGATTGTTTAGTGTTTTCTTCATGTACCCTTTGTAAAACCAACAACTACGTTTCGGGCCTACATAGCCCTTATTCATGCTGTAGAGTACAGGTAACAACCTTAATTTATAGCACCTGTGGTGAACTGTTTAATCCTTACTTCTTGTCACATATACATCATCTTCTCTAAGGTGCGCTGCCATCTAGTGGATGAAAAGAAATTAGGTTCTCCACCTGTAAATAACAATAAAATTAGTTTAACCCTTTAAATGCTAAGCACTTTCCTACCAGGGTGCTAAGCTGTATTAAGGTTTTTTTTCTTTTCAGATCCCCAATACTTACACTGTTTGAAAGGTAAGACAATTACCTTTCCAATGGTGGGTCTTGGGGGTTTGTAGCTGCTTAGATGCCTCAGATACAGGCTTCTAAGCAGCATGCCTCCTGCTTCTATAATTTAATTTTAAATAAAATTGCGCGGTGAAGTCACAGTGCATAACGTGAAGCCCCGGCGATGCCTGTCGTTATGCAGGCCTTATCTCCGGGTTAGGAGCATGTGGGAGCCCCCAGATCTCCCTCAAGGTGGGAGAGTGCTAGCGACAGCTCTGGGCCGTCATTAGCACCAGAGTGGGAAACTCTGTGATTGCTCAGAGCCGTCGTTAGCACTCAAGGGGTTAAAGCAATGCTTTGATACCTATCCTAAATTCACAATCTCTTATTGATAAGGTATCTAGTTGAGTTACTAGATCACAAATATATATAAATCATTACAAAAACAAATGTAAATCATAATCTTTTTTTTAAAAACTATGGGATGCAGCGTACCCAGGTGATGTTCCCACCATACCTCTCTTTTTTTCAATAGAAGTTCCCTATTATCTACTCTCCTTTGTTTTGGAATATGGTCTATCACTTGGAACCTTAATTGGCTGACTGTATGTCCTGCCGTGGTAAAATGGGCTGACACTGGCAATGTCATATCTTTATTCCTGATACTGGATTTATGTGCACTAATTCAGTCCTTGACAGGGCGAATAGTTTCCCCCACATAGCCACGCCCACATGGGCATTTAAGGAGGTATACTATATATTCTGTATTGCATGTAAAGAATCCCTTAATCTCTCTTTTTATGTTGTCATTGATTTGAGCAATGTACTTCCCTTTTATCATTGAATTACATTGTGCACAGCCTAGGCATGGGTATGTGCCTTTCTTAGGTGTAGTTAAATAATTAATACCTCTCAATGTATTACTCCCTACATCTGCACGTACCAAAGTATATTTGATATTTTTAACTTTTTTGAATGACTGAATAGGTGACATTAGGCAAGGATTTACTTAGAATATACTAATGTTTTTTAAGGACTGATGTAATTCTGTCACTATATTCATTAAATTCTGTGCAAAAAATTAATCTATTCTTATTTATGTCCTCATTTATTATTGGTGCATTTCTACTAAGGGATTCTTGCTTGCACTGTGTGACTATCTCCTTTGGGTAACCCCTATCCAGATTTTTTTTTGCCATTTGATCCAATCTTATTCCCTGAAGATTTTTATCTTTTACATTGCAAATGGTCCTGCAGAACTGACTCTTTGGAATAGCATTAAAGGGGCACTGAACCCAAATTTTTTTATTTCGTGATTCAGACAGAACATGGAATTTTAAGAAACTTTCTAATTTACTCCTATTATCAATTTTTCTTCGTTCACTTGCTACTTTTATTTGAAAAAAAAGGCATCTAAGCTTCTTTTTTTGGTACAGACTCTGGAAAGCACTTTTTTATTGGTGGATGAATTTATCCACCAATCAGCAAGAATAACCCAGGTTATTCACCAAAAATGGGCCGGCATCTAAACTTACATTCTTGCATTTCAAATAAAGATACCAAGAGAATGAAGAAAATGTGATAATAGGAGTAAATTAGAACGTTGCTTAAAATTGCATGCTCTGTCTGAATCACAAAAGAAAAAATTTGAGTTTAGTGTCCCTTTAAATATCCGTTGGGGGTGAAAGCTTTTGAAATGCAACAGAGTGTTTCGATCAGTTGGTTTACTATACATATCTGTTATTAATTTCTGATTTTCCTTATATACAGTAGTGTCAAGAAAATTCACTTTAACTGTTGAATAATCAAGGGTAAATTTCAAACTGCTAGTTGCAATATTTAAATCCTCAACACATTTTTGAAGAAACTCCAATGAGCCCCCCCCCACAGCAAACACATCATCAATATAGTGCAGCCATATCTTACAGTTCTCTTGATATAGAACATGTGTATATACATACTTTTTCTCAAACTGGCTCACAAAAATGTTGGCATATGAGGGGGCTACATTGAAGCCCATGGCAGTGCCCTTTTTTTGCAAGTAAAATGTGTCTTGAAATAGAAAGTAGTTAAGGTATAATACAATAACCAAAAGGTAGTCTAAAAATTTAGATTGGGTTGGAGATAATATAGCCTCCTGTTTAATTTACTCCAAGGTAGACTGTATGCCAGCTTTATGGGGGATAGCCGTATATAGACGGACTATGTCAAGGCTAAATAGGATATCAGTATCTTTACATGGCATCCCACTTTACATGGCGCCCAGAAGCACCGCCAGAGGAGGAGAAACCTTACAGAAAGCATTGACACGGAGCAAACAATTGTTCCGTGGCCGGAAGAAGTGAGATTGTCCCGAGCACCATTAATCCAGGGGTGCAAATCTTTACCATATTTGTTCAACAAGATGTAAAATCACTTATAAGAAAAACACAACATCATTTGGTGAGACATAATATGTCTATTAAGGAAAAACAGGCTTTAGAAAATCTTATAAAAAATCAATCCGTTATGATTAAAAGTGCGGACAAGGGAGGTGCAGTGGTTGTACTTGACAGAGAATATTATATACAAGAAATCTTAATTCAGTTGTCAGATGGAGGTGTTTTTCAGATTCTAGATAATGACACCTTACCAGAGATTCAAAAAGAAATTAAACAAACTGTGGAGGAAGCTTTAAAAAAGCAGGTCATCACCAAGAATGTGGCAGCATTTCTCATTAAACAAGATCCTATTACATCAGTATTTTACACCCTCCCAAAGGTGCATAACAACTTAAAAGAACCCCCCGGGAGACCGATTGTTACAGGTACTGAGTCAGTCTTCTCTAACATAGCAATTTTTCTGGACAAAATTTTGAATCCCCTGGCCTCTAAACAATTATCCTTTGTAAAAGACACTGGCGACTTTTTTAGAAAAAGTCTGTGGGATGACATGTAAAGATACTGATATCCTATCTATTTAGCCTTGACATATTCAGTCTATATACGGCTATCCCCCATAAAGCTGGCATACAGTCAACCTTGGAGTTAATTAAACAGGAGGCTATATTATCTCCAACCCAATCTAAATTGGTAGAAGACCTTTTGGTTATTGTATTATACCTTAACTACTTTCTATTTCAAGATACATTTTACTTGCAAAGAAAGGGCACTGCCATGGGCTTCAATGTAGCCCCCTCTTACGCCAACATTTTTGTGAGCCAGTTTGAGAAAAAGTATGTATATACACATGTTCTATATCAAGAGAACTGTAACATATGGCTGCACTATATTGATGATGTGTTTGATTTAAATATTGCAACTACCAGTTTGAAATGTATCCTTGAATATTCAACAGTTAAAGTGAATTTTCTTGACACTACTGTGTACAAGCAAAATTAGAAATTAATAACAGATATTTATAGTAAAGCGACTGATCGAAACACTCTGTTGCATTTCTAAAGCTTTCATCCCCAAAGGGTATTTAATGCTATTCCAAAGAGTCAGTTCTGCAGGACCATTCGCAATATAAAAGATAATAAATCATTAGGGAATAAGATTGGATCAAATGGCAAAATTCTGGATAGGGGTTACCCAAAGGAGATAGTAACACAGTGCAAGCAAGAACCCCTTAGTAGAAATGCACCAATAATAAATGAGGACATAAATAAGAATAGTTAATTTTTTTGCACAGAATTTAATGAATAAAATGACAGAATTACATCAGTCCTTAAAAAACATTGGTATCTTCTCAGTAAATCCCTGCCTAATGTCACAGAATTTCAAATGCCACCTATTCAGTCATTCAAAAGGGTTAAAAACCTTAAAGATACATTGGTATGTGCAGATGTAGGGAGTAATAAATTGAGAGGTATTAATTATTTAACTACACCTAAGAGAGGCACATACCCATGCCTAGGCTGTGCACAATGTAATTCAATGATTAAAGGGAAGTACATTGCTCAAATCAATGACAACATCAAAAGAGAGATTAAGGGATATTTTACATGCGGTACGGAATATGTAGTATATCCCCTTGATTGCCCATGTGGGGGAAACTGTCCACCCTGTCAAGGACAGAATTAGTGCACATAAATCCAGTATCAGGAATAAAGATATTGCTAGTGTCAGCCCATTTTACCACGGCAGGACATACACTCAGTCAATTACATTAATATTAATTCTACAGGTAGAGAACTTATTTTCTTTTCATCCACCAGATGGCAGCACACCTTAGAGAAGATGATGTATATGTGACAAGTAAGGGTTAAACAGTTCACCACAGGTGCTATAAATTAACGCCTAGATTTAGAGTTTGGCATTAGCCGTCAAAAGCAGCGTTAAGGGGTCCTAACGCTGCTTTTTACCGCCCGCTGGTATTTAGAGTCTGCCAGGAAAGGGTCTACCGCTCAGTTCCTTTCCGCAACTCCAGGCTACCGCAGATCCCCTTACGTCAATTGCGTATCCTATGTTTTCTATGGGATTTGCCTAACGCTGGTATTTGGTGTCTTGGAAGAACTTGGCGGTAGAGCCTCTACCGACAAGAATCCTACCGCCAAAAAAAGTCAGTAGCTAAGAGCTTTATGGGCTAATGCCGGAATATAAAGCTCCTAACTACTGTGCTATAAAGTACACTAACACCCATAAACTACCTATGTACCCCTAAACCGAGCCCCCCCCCACATCGCCAACCCTCTAATAAAAATTTTTAACCCCTAATCTGCCGACCGGACACTGCCGCCACCTACATTATCCCTATGAACCCCTAATCTGCTGCCCCTAACATCGCCGACACCTATATTATATTTATTACCCCCTAATCTGCCCCCCCAAAGTCGCCGCTACCTAACTACAATTATTAACCCCTAATCTGCCGACCGGACCTCGCCGCCACTATAATAAATGTATTAACCCCTAAACCGCTGCACTCCCGCCTTGCAAACACTATAATACATTTTATTAACCCCTAATCTCCCGCCCGCAACGTCGCCACTACTATAATAAAGTTATTAACCCCTAAACCGAAGTCTAACCCTAACCCTAACACCCTATATATAATTTAAATTAAACAAAATAATATTGCTATAATTAAATAAATTATTCCTATTTAAAACTAAATTCTTACCTATAAAATAAACCCTAATATAGCTACAATATAACTAATAATTACATTGTAGCTATTTTAGGATTTATATTTATTTTACAGGCAACTTTGTATTTATTTTAACTAGGTACAATAGCTATTAAATAGTTAATAACTATTTAATAGCTACCTAGTTAAAATAAGTACACAATTACCTGTAAAATAAATCCTAACCTAAGTTACAAATACACCTAACACTACACTATCATTAAATTAATTAAGTACATTAACTACAATTAGCTAAACTAAAATACAATTAAATAAACTAATCTATAATACAAAAAAAACAAACACTAAATTACAGAAAATAAAAAAATATTACAAGAAGTTTAAACTAATTACACCTAATCTAAGCCCTCTAATAAAATAAAAAATCCCCCTAAAATAAAAAAATGCCCTACCCTATTCTAAATTACAAAAGTAATCAGCTCTTTTACCAGCCCTTAAAAGGGCTTTTTGCGGGGCATTGCCCCAAAGTAATCAGCTCTTTTACATGTAAAAAAAAATACAACCCCCCCAACATTAAAACCCACCACCCACATACCCCTACTCTAACCCACCCAAACCCCCCTTAAAAAAACCTAACGCTAACCCCCTGAAGATCTCCCTACCATGAGTCGTCTTCACCCAACCGGGCCGAAATCTTCATCCAAGGTGCGCAGAGGAGGTCCTTCATACGGTAGAAGTCTTCATCCATGCTGCGTCTTCAATCTTCATCCATCCGGAGCGGAGCAGAGCCATCTTCAAGGAGCCGACGCGGAGCCATCCTCTTCAACCGACGACTGAACGACGAATGAAGGTTCCTTTAAGGGACGTCATCCAAGATGGTGTCCCTTCAATTCTGATTGGCTGATAGGATTCTATCAGCCAATCGGAATTAAGGTAGGAAAAATCTGATTGGCTGATCCAATCAGCCAATCAGATTGAAGTTGAATCCGATTGGCTGATCCAATCAGCCAATCGTATTGAGCTCACATTCTATTGGCTGTTCCAATCAGCCAATAGAATGCAAGCTCAATACGATTGGCCGATTGCATCAGCCAATCTGATTGAACTTCAATCTGATTGGCTGATTAATTCAGCCAATCAGATTTTTCCTACCTTAATTCCGATTGGCTGATAGAAACAGCCAATCGGAATTGAAGGGACACCATCTTGGATGACGCCCCTTAAAGGAACCTTCATTCGTCGTTCAGTCGTCGGTTGAAGAGGATGGCTCCGCGTCGGCTCCTTTGAAGATGGCTCCGCTCCGGATGGATGAAGATTGAAGACGCCGCATGGATGAAGACTTCTACCGGATGAAGGACCTCCTCTGCGCACCTTGGATGAAGATTTCGGCCCGGTTGGGTGAAGACGACTCAAGGTAGGGAGATCTTCAGGGGGTTAGCGTTAGTTTTTTTTTAAGGGGGGTTTGGGTGGGTTAGAGTAGGGGTATCTAGGTGGTGGGTTTTAATATTGGGGGGGTTGTATTTTTTTTTTACAGGTAAAAAAGCTGATTAGTTTGGGGCAATGCCCCGCAAAAAGCCCTTTTAAGGGCTGGTAAAAGAGCTGATTACTTTTGTAATTTAGAATAGGGTAGGGCATTTTTTTATTTTGGGGGGATTTTTTATTTTATTAGGGGGCTTAGATTAGGTGTAATTATTTTAAACTTCTTGTAATTTTTTTTATTTTTTGTAATTTAGTGTTTTTTTTTTGTATTATAGAATAGTTTATTTAATTGTATTTTAGTTTAGCTAATTTTAGTTAATTTATTTAATTAATTTAATGATAGTGTAGTGTTAGGTGTATTTGTAACTTAGGTTACGATTTATTTTACAGGTAATTTTGTACTTATTTTAACTAGGTAGCTATTAAATAGTTATTAACTATTTTATAGCTATTGTACCTAGTTAAAATAAATACAAAGTTGCCTGTAAAATAAATATAAATCCTAAAATAGCTACAATGTAATTATTAGTTATATTGTAGCTATATTAGGGTTTAGTTTATAGGTAAGTATTTAGTTTTAAATAGGAATAATTTATTTAATTATAGGAATATTATTTTGTTTAATTTAAATTATATTTAAGTTAGGGGGGTGTTAGGGTTAGACTTCGGTTTAGGGGTTAATAACTTTATTATAGTAGCGGCGACGTTGCGGGTGGGAGATTAGGGGTTAATAATTGTAGGTAGGTGGTGGCGAAGTTAGGGAGGGCAGATTAGGGGTTAATAAAATTTATTATAGTGTTTGCAAGGCGGGAGTGCGGCGGTTTAGGGGTTAATACATTTATTATAGTAGCAGCAAGGTCCGGTTGGCAGATTAGGGGTTAATAAGTGTAGGTAAGGTAGCAGCAACGTTGGGGGGGGCAGATTAGGGGTTAATAAATATAATGTAGGTGTTGGCGATGTTGGAGGCAGCAGATTAGGGGTTCATAGGGATAATGTAGGTTGCGGCGGTGTCCGGAGCGGCAGATTAGGGGTTAATAATATAATGCAGGTGTCAGCAATAGCGAGGGCGGCAGATTAGGGGTTAATAAGTGTAAGGTTAGGGGTGTTTAGACTCGGGGTTCATGTTAGGTGCATACTTAGAGAGTGTTTCCCCATAGGAAACAATGGGGCTGCGCTAGGAGCTGAACGCTGCTTTTTTGCAGGTGTTAGGTTTTTTCCAGCCAGCTCAGCCCCATTGTATCCTATGGGGATATCGTGCACAAGCACGTTTTTCCAGCTTACCGCTACCGTAGGCAACGCTGGTATTGAGAGTTGAAGGGAAGGTAAATTATGCTCAACGCTCCCTTTTCTCTGAGCCTAACGCAGCCACTCAGACAACGCTAAATACCAGCGTTGTCTTAAGGGTGAACTGGGAAAAAAAGCAGCGTTAGCTACGCGGGTCTTTACCGACAAAACTCTAAATCTAAAGGTTGTTAGGCCTGAAACGTAGCTTTTTGTGTTATCTTTTGCCTCTGAAATATTTTTAAATAATTTAAGTATAATTGTACTTTTACATGTATTTATGTTGTGGTTTATGCAACCTTTTTTCTTCATCTACCTTTACGCAAGCTCTCAAGTCACACTTACCTGATGTGCATTAAATTCAACTGTGCACGAGCGAACACATTCACTTTCAACTCGTAATACATGCTTTCTTCCGTTGCACCCAAAAAGCTAGAAAAAAACAATATCGCTTGCGTGCCACAGTTAGCTCCCCACTCCTAATCAAACCCTAAGCTTTTAAAAACTGTAAGGTTTGTTAATCAATTGGTAGTGTTAATCCATGTATTTGTTTTGTATATTTACTGATAAACTCCCAAAAGGAACAGCTGTGCAATCACCAGTATAGATTCAGATATTTGTTATTTATCTTTAAACAAAGCAATAAAAAATTGTAGCATGAACATTTAATCTATTTTTTAAATGCAGTGCTACATTCTCTTAAAGGGCCACTAAACCCAAAATCTTTCTTTTCATGATTCAGATAGAGAATAGAAATTTAAACAACATTACAATTTACTTCTATTATTTATTTTGCTTCCTTTTTTAGATATCCTTAGTTGAAGAAAAAGCAATGCACATGGTGAGCCAATCACACGAGGCTTCTATGTGGAGCAACCAATCAGCAGCTACTGAGCCTATCTAAATATGCTTTTCAGTAAAGAATATCAAGAGAATAAAACAAATTAGATAATATAAGTAAATTAGAAAGATGTTTAAAATTGCATTCTCTTTCTAAATCATGAAAGAAAAAATGTGGGTGTCATGTCCCTTTAAAGGGACATATTTGTTATTATTATATTACTTTTACTCTGCATGAAAAACATTTACTTGTACTGTATAAAGACCCTCACATCTATTTTAAAATAAGAAGAGTATGTGAAAAGCCAGTAGGCTTAGTGAATATATTGTTATTGCCATCTCTAGATAATATTATTGCAGTGTATTGTTAATGGATAGTCTAGAGCACATTATCCACAGCATAATATTAACAGCAAGCGCATTTACACAAATGCTTCTCGCTTGCTAAATTAAACTCTGAGATAAACACATTTTTTAGTCAGTTTAAGTGCTAATTACAAAGTACACGGAGAAGCAGGATGGCACTCAACGCAATTCACTCAAGCAGGTGAAACATACAAACAAAAAACCTAGGTTGTGATATCATTTAAAAACAACAGGACCATCAAGTCTACCCATACTTCCTATAAAGTATAAGCCTAATTAGTTCATAAGATAGCCTAATGCTTATTTATAGTGTTTGTCTTTTACTAACTATAATAAAATTTAAAAGGATATTCCGTTCAAAATTTAAATGCAGATAGATGAATTACATCTTTGAATAGAAACATATTTCCAATAAAAATGCTTCTAGTAAAAGTTATCACTGTTTTAGTACACCAGCATTTTAAATAATGCAGCTGCTCAGAGTGCCAGTGAGGCTTGTAATTATGTGGGCAATTAAAACAATGTGTAATTACCAGATGGTACAAACACCTTATGCTCTTTGAGCAAGTGCTGTATTTAAAATGCTGGTGCACGGAGCATACTTAAAAACAGTTTTTAAAAAGCTATAGTTTTTATTAGCAGCATTTTTACTAATACATTTATATTACAAAATTATGCTTCTATTCAAACCTGAAACACATCCATTTAATTCCATTAAAAAAGAAGAAATTGATGGTACCACTGTTAATAATATTAGGGCCTGTTACCGTATCTGTCCTTGTATCAAATACACTGTGGTAAGCTGGTGCTAAGTATCAATAAAATAGTATTCACAATATCAGTATCAATAAAATAGTATTCACAATATCAGTTAAAGGAACTGAAACAAAAAGGTGATACTATATAAGCACTCAAATGAGACCCTTACAGGTTTATTGAAACTGGGGTATTGACATCATGGGAAAATTAAAACGGAAAACTTTATTTCCATTAATCAACCACCCTTTCTCCTGTTATAGAAAAGCAAAGAGATTCTTTTAAAAATCGCAGAGATAAATTAAGCTAAAGCTGAAGCATTTTTGTAAATACATTTACATAGAAAACGTGATGTGAACGTTATACTTCAGATATGTCAAGTTCCATTAAGAGATTGCTTGACATATAATTTGATGGCCTACCATCCAATCAAAGTATGGATACGAATTCTGAGACTATAAAAGAAATAATGCACTTTAAGTATCTTCAGGTATAGAGGCCAATTTATCAAAGGTCTTGCGGACCTCATCTGACAGTACGGATCAGGTCCGCAAGACCTCGCTGAATGTGGAGAGCAATACACTCTCCGTATTCAGCATTGCACCAGCAACTCACAGGAGCTGCTGGTACAACGCCGCCCCCTGCAGACTTGCGGCCAATGGGCCACCAGCAGGGAGGTGTCAATCAACCCAATCATACTCGATCGGGTTAAATTGTGGCGATGTCTGTCCGCCTGCTCAGAGCAGGCATACAGGGTTATGGAGAAGCGGTCTTTAGACCGCTGCTTCATAACTGCTGTTTCTGGCGAGTCTGAAGACTCGCCAGAAACACGGCCCATTTGGAGCTTGATAAATGGGCCTCATAGTCTCAAAACCTTAAATATCAGCAAAAAGTCTGTGAAATCAGTCCAGTTTGGCTATAATCAGATCATAATCTACTGTTCAAAATATAAAAAGGGAATTCAAGTAAATATTCAGGGATGTTCCTTTTGTGACATAGCTGTGATTTATTTTTATTTTTAAAAGCTGTGGTGACAAGAGAAGTGATTGTATTTTTTTTCTTCTGCAGGGAATATAACAGTTGTTCCAATTGTCAAAACTGTTGGTCTTGGGCTTGGTCTCCTTATTTGGGCTTCAACCAATCTCTTGACTGGCTGGGCAAGTTCAAGGTATGTTTTATTCTTTTCACCTCCAATACAGATTAACAGTATGTAAATAGCTATTTTGTTTCAATAAAATCAGGTTGAATTACTAAAACAACCTACTTCTGGGCCACTGAAACTTCTTCCTTACGATCAGCTAAGCACACAAATACATTGTAGAATACATTATTTAAAGCAAGTGTATGTTGACCTTTAAGGCAGTGAGGACAAAAAGAAAGTCCTGTCACTCCAGGGATTGAGAGAATAAAAACAACTATTTTATTGAAAAAGCATTAAAAAGCCAAACATGCAAGGATACAGGATGAGTCCCCCGCTGTGTTTCATGCTCTACTAGCGCTTCTTCATTAAAGGCCTGGGCCCCCAGTTGGCCATCCCTGCTTTAAGGCATTTTTTTTTTACAAACCTACAAAGAAGGAAGTTACAATAAGCTAATGGCAAACAAATTCATCATCAAAACTGTATACTTTGTTGTACCCTACATTATCCCATGATAATTAGATATCATTTACTTGGTTAGTTTGATTTCAAGAGATAAGGCCATAAGGGTATATTTTGAGAGAGAGAAAAAAAAACATGTTTGGGGGATTTGTGTTTTTTTTGTGTTAATTTTAATATATTTATTTTAAAAACATTACACGTGATTTTCAATACTATATGCATCATATGCCAAACACAATGAATTTCATACACATGCACTAGTTACATTCTTATATACACTCACAATTTTATTTTATTGTTACATGGTACAGGGAGATACAAGAATGACAGAGGGAGGGATAGACGGAGGGATAGACTGATGGTGAGAGAGAGTGGTAGACTGATGGTGAGAGAGAGTGATAGACTGATGGTGAGAGAGAGTGATAGACTGATGGTGAGAGAGAGTGATAGACTGATGGTGAGAGAGAGTGATAGACTGATGGTGAGAGAGAGTGATAGACTGATGGTGAGAGAGAGTGATAAACTGATGGTGAGAGAATGTGATAGACTGATGTGAGAGAGAGTGATAGACTGATGGTGAGAGAGAGTGATAGACTGATGGTGAGAGAGAGTGATAGACTGATGGTGAGAGAGAGTGATAGACTGATGGTGAGAGAGAGTGATAGACTGATGGTGAGAGAGAGTGGTAGACTGATGGTGAGAGAGAGTGATAGACTGATGGTGAGAGAGAGTGGTAGACTGATGGTGAGAGAGAGTGGTAGACTGATGGTGAGAGAGAGTGGTAGACTGATGGTGAGAGAGAGAGTGATAGACTGATGGTGAGAGAGAGAGTGATAGACTGATGGTGAGAGAGAGTGATAGACTGATGGTGAGAGAGAGTGATAGACTGATGGTGAGAGAGAGTGGTAGACTGATGGTGAGAGAGAGTGATAGACTGATGGTGAGAGAGAGTGGTAGACTGATGGTGAGAGAGAGTGATAGACTGATGGTGAGAGAGAGTGGTAGACTGATGGTGAGAGAGAGAGTGATAGACTGATGGTGAGAGAGAGAGTGATAGACTGATGGTGAGAGAGAGTGATAGACTGATGGTGAGAGAGAGTGGTAGACTGATGGTGAGAGAGAGAGTGATAGACTGATGGTGAGAGAGAGTGATAGACTGATGGTGAGAGAGAGTGATAGACTGATGGTGAGAGAGAGAGTGATAGACTGATGGTGAGAGAGAGAGTGATAGACTGATGGTGAGAGAGAGAGTGATAGACTGATGGTGAGAGAGAGAGTGATAGACTGATGGTGAGAGAGAGAGTGATAGACTGATGGTGAGACAGAGAGTGATAGACTGATTGTGAGAAAGAGTGATAGACTGATGGTTAGAGAGAGCGACAGACTGATGGTGAGAGAGAGTGGTAGACTGATGGTGAGAGAGAGAGTGATAGACTGATGGTGAGAGAGAGAGTGATAGACTGATGGTGAGAGAGAGAGTGATAGACTGATGGTGAGAGAGAGTGATAGACTGATTGTGAGAAAGAGTGATAGACTGATGGTAAGAGAGAGTGATAGACTGATGGTAAGAGAGAGTGATAGACTTGGTGAGATAAAGTGATAGACTGATGGTGAGAGAGAGTGATAGACTGATGGTGAGAGGGAGTGATAGACTGATTGGGAGAGAACGTGATAGACTGATGGTGAGAGAGAGTGATAGACTGATGGTGAGAGAGAGTGATAGACTGATGGTGAGAGAGAGCGATAGACTGATGGTGAGAGAGAGAGAGAGAGAGAGAGAGAGAGGTAAACTGATGGTGAGAGAGAGAGAGGGATATAATAATGGTGAGAGAGTGAGGGCAAGACTGATTGTGAGAGAGAGATAGGAGTAAACTGACGGTGAGAGAGAGGAATAGACTGATAGTGAGAGAGAGTGGTAGGCTGTTGGTGAGAGAGAGAGGGGTAGACTGTTGGTGAGAGAGAGAGTGATAGACTAATGAAGAGAGAGAAAGGGATAAGTTATGGCGAGAGAGAGAGAGAGAGCAATATACTGATGGTGAGAGAGAGATAGACTGATGTGAGAGAGAGAGTGGTAGACTGATGGTGAGAGAGAGAGGGATATACTGATGGTGTGTGTGTGTGTGTGAGAGAGAGAGTGAGATAGACTGGTGTGAGAGAGAGAGTGGTAGACTGATGGTGAGAGAGAGTGATAGACTGATGGTTAGAGAGAGTGATAGACTGATGGTGAGAGAGAGTGACAGACTGATGGTGAGAGAGAGAGTGATAGACTGATGGTGAGAGAGAGTGATAGACTGATGGTGAGAGAGAGTGATAGACTGATGGTGAGAGAGAGAGTGATAGACTGATGGTGAGAGAGAGTGATAGACTGATGGTGAGAGAGAGTGATAGACTGATGGTGAGAGAGAGTGGTAGACTGATGGTGAGAGAGAGTGATAGACTGATGGTGAGAGAGAGTGGTAGACTGATGGTGAGAGAGAGTGATAGACTGATGGTGAGAGAGAGTGGTAGACTGATGGTGAGAAAGAGAGTGGTAGACTGATGGTGAGAGAGAGAGTGATAGACTGATGGTGAGAGAGAGAGTGATAGACTGATGGTGAGAGAGAGAGTGATAGACTGATGGTGAGAGAGAGTGATAGACTGATGGTGAGAGAGAGTGATAGACTGATGGTGAGAGAGAGTGGTAGACTGATGGTGAGAGAGAGAGTGATAGACTGATGGTGAGAGAGAGTGATAGACTGATGGTGAGAGAGAGAGTGATAGACTGATGGTGAGAGAGAGAGTGATAGACTGATGGTGAGAGAGAGAGTGATAGACTGATGGTGAGAGAGAGAGTGATAGACTGATGGTGAGAGAGAGAGTGATAGACTGATGGTGAGAGAGAGAGTGATAGACTGATTGTGAGAAAGAGTGATAGACTGATGGTTAGAGAGAGCAACAGACTGATGGTGAGAGAGAGTGGTAGACTGATGGTGAGAGAGAGAGTGATAGACTGATGGTGAGAGAGAGAGTGATAGACTGATGGTGAGAGAGAGAGTGATAGACTGATGGTGAGAGAGAGAGTGATAGACTGATGGTGAGAGAGAGAGTGATAGACTGATTGTGAGAAAGAGTGATAGACTGATGGTAAGAGAGAGTGATAGACTGATGGTAAGAGAGAGTGATAGACTTGGTGAGATAAAGTGATAGACTGATGGTGAGAGAGAGTGATAGACTGATGGTGAGAGGGAGTGATAGACTGATTGGGAGAGAACGTGATAGACTGATGGTGAGAGAGAGTGATAGACTGATGGTGAGAGAGAGTGATAGACTGATGGTGAGAGAGAGTGATAGACTGATGGTGAGAGAGAGCGATAGACTGATGGTGAGAGAGAGAGAGAGAGAGAGAGAGAGGTAAACTGATGGTGAGAGAGAGAGAGGGATATAATAATGGTGAGAGAGTGAGGGCAAGACTGATTGTGAGAGAGAGATAGGAGTAAACTGACGGTGAGAGAGAGGAATAGACTGATAGTGAGAGAGAGTGGTAGGCTGTTGGTGAGAGAGAGAGGGGTAGACTGTTGGTGAGAGAGAGAGTGATAGACTAATGAAGAGAGAGAAAGGGATAAGTTATGGCGAGAGAGAGAGAGAGAGAGCAATATACTGATGGTGAGAGAGAGATAGACTGATGTGAGAGAGAGAGTGGTAGACTGATGGTGAGAGAGAGAGGGATATACTGATGGTGTGTGTGTGTGTGTGTGTGTGTGTGAGAGAGAGAGTGAGATAGACTGATGTGAGAGAGAGAGTGGTAGACTGATGGTGAGAGAGAGTGATAGACTGATGCTTAGAGAGAGTGATAGACTGATGGTGAGAGAGAGTGACAGACTGATGGTGAGAGAGAGAGTGATAGACTGATGGTGAGAGAGAGTGATAGACTGATGGTGAGAGAGAGAGTGATAGACTGATGGTGAGAGAGAGTGATAGACTGATGGTGAGAGAGAGTGATAGACTGATGGTGAGAGAGAGTGATAGACTGATGGTGAGAGAGAGAGTGATAGACTGATGGTGAGAGAGAGAGTGATAGACTGATGGTGAGAGAGAGAGTGATAGACTGATTGTGAGAAAGAGTGATAGACTGATGGTAAGAGAGAGTGATAGACTGATGGTAAGAGAGTGATAGACTTGGTGAGATAAAGTGATAGACTGATGGTGAGAGAGAGTGATAGACTGATGGTGAGAGGGAGTGATAGACTGATTGGGAGAGAACGTGATGGACTGATGGTGAGAGAGAATGATAGACTGATGGTGAGAGAGAGTGATAGACTGATGGTGAGAGAGAGAGTGATAGACTGATGGTGAGAGAGAGAGTGATAGACTGATGGTGAGAGAGATAGTGATAGACTGATTGTGAGAAAGAGTGATAGACTGATGGTAAGAGAGAGTGATAGACTTGGTGAGATAAAGTGATAGACTGATGGTGAGAGAGTGATAGACTGATGGTGAGAGGGAGTGATAGACTGATGGTGAGAGAGAGTGATAGACTGATGGTGAGAGAGAGTGATAGACTGATGGTGAGAGAGAGTGATAGACTGATGGTGAGAGAGAGTGATAGACTGATGGTGAGAGGGAGTGATAGACTGATGGTGAGAGAGAGTGATAGACTGATGGTGAGAGAGAGTGATAGACTGATGGTGAGAGAGAGAGTGATAGACTGATGGTGAGAGAGTGATAGACTGATGGTGAGAGAGAGAGTGATAGACTGATGGTGAGAGAGAGAGTGATAGACTGATGGTGAGAGAGAGAGTGATAGACTGATGGTGAGAGAGAGAGTGATAGACTGATGGTGAGAGAGAGAGTGATAGACTGATGGTGAGAGAGAGAGTGATAGACTGATGGTGAGAGAGATAGTGATAGACTGATTGTGAGAAAGAGTGATAGACTGATGGTAAGAGAGAGTGATAGACTGATGGTAAGAGAGAGTGATAGACTTGGTGAGATAAAGTGATAGACTGATGGTAAGAGAGAGTGATAGACTGATGGTAAGAGAGAGTGATAGACTTGGTGAGATAAAGTGATAGACTGATGGTGAGAGAGAGTGATAGACTGATGGTGAGAGGGAGTGATAGACTGATTGGGAGAGAACGTGATGGACTGATGGTGAGAGAGAGTGATAGACTGATGGTGAGAGAGAGTGATAGACTGATGGTGAGAGAGAGTGATAGACTGATGGTGAGAGAGAGCGACAGACTGATGGTGAGAGAGAGCGACAGACTGATGGTGAGAGAGAGCGATAGACTGATGGTGAGAGAGAGTGATAGACTGATGGTGTGAGAGAGCGACAGACTGATGGTGAGAGAGAGTGACAGACTGATGGTGAGAGAGAGTGACAGACTGATGGTGAGAGAAAGTGATAGACTGATGGTGAGAGAGAGTGATAGACTGATGGTGAGAGAGAGCGATAGACTGATGGTGAGAGAGAGAGAGAGAGAGAGGTAAACTGATGGTGAGAGAGGGATATAATAATGGTGAGAGAGTGAGGGCAAAACTGATTGTGAGAGAGAGATAGGAGTAAACTGATGGTGAGAGAGAGGAATAGACTGATAGTGAGAGAGAGTGGTAGGCTGTTGGTGAGAGAGAGAGGGGTAGACTGTTGGTGAGAGAGAGAGTGATAGACTAATGAAGAGAGAGAAAGGGATATAGTTATGGCGAGAGAGAGAGAGCAATATACTGATGGTGAGAGAGAGATAGACTGATGTGAGAGAGAGAGTGGTAGACTGATGGTGAGAGAGAGAGGGATATACTGATGGTGTGTGTGTGTGTGAGAGAGAGAGAGTGAGATAGACTGATGTGAGAAAGAGACTGATGTGAGAGAGAGAGTGGTAGACTGATGTGAGAGAGAGTGGTAGACTGATGTATGTAAGGAGTATGTGTGAGTTAAAAAAAAAGGTTTAGATCACGGAGGATAGAGAAAGCAATAATTGTAGATAGATATTTAAAAAAAAAAAAAAACAGGCACACAAATAAAGCCCAGATTACAATCAGAGCACAAAACTGTTAGCACTATTGAGCTAACCCTCAAGTTAAATAAATAGCACTTTAATTCTAGTGCTCATATTACAAGATTAATGTAAAAGGGCAGCGCTCAAGCAAAGCCCCAGGTACTCTAACATCTGGAGGTCGGATAGCGCAGCCGTGCAAAATCCTTCACCTTATTGACTTCTATGGGGGGTGCTATCAAACTCTGTTTTGCTTGAGTACTAACCTGAATGTGTGCAAAGCCTAAGAACACAAATATCTCTGTATCTATAGGTATATATATTAATGGGAGGTCACTGTCAGGCCTATTATGTCAGTGACTTAGAGGGGGGAGAGCCCCCCCCCTTATATAACAAAACTATTTTTTTTCTGGCTGCTGTCAAAACAACTTATTTGTGGTCATTATGTTTACACAGAAGGAGTTGGTAGACTGCAGAGAGGCTTACTAAGCCAGTCCTTACTTAAAGGGACATTAAACCCCAATTTTTTCTTTGATGATTTAGAAAGAGCATGCAGTTTTAAACAACTTTCTAATTTACTACTATTATGTAATTTGTTTCATGCTCTTGATATTCTTTGCTGAAAAGCATATCTAGATAGGCTCAGTAGCTGCTGATTGGTTGCTGCACACAGATGCCTCATGTGATTGGCTCTCCCATGTGCATTGCTCTTTCTTCAGCAAAGGATATCTAAAAAATTAAGCAAATTAGATAATAGAAGTAAATTGGAAAGTTGTTTAAAATTGTATTCTCTATCTGAATCATGAAAGAAAAAATGTGGGTTTAGTGTCCCTTTAAGTGAAGTAGATCAGGGAACATCACATGTAGAAATGCATTTATAATGACAATCAACTATTGTCAGCTGGGTCATGGTTTTTGTTTATAATTTCAGTCCGTATATCTAAGAACTTTTAACCTGTTCTATTGTAAAGTGCTAAAACCATATCTGGTGCTTTCTTTAGCTCTCCTTAGCCAGTGGTTTTCAAAGTGTGAGGCTGCCCCCCCCCCCCCCCCCACAAGTGAGGCACGGGCGCAGAGACATTTCACAGTATACTATGAAAATTACAGCAGCAGCTGACATTGGCAAAACATAGAATGGTTTTTAGGAGCTGACAATGAAACTTGCCATGGTGGTATAGAGCACAGGGAAGGATGTAGGTGTAAGAAAGGCACTGAGGTTGAAATCGCTCAGATACTGCATTGTGTTTTTTGTCTTAATCAGTAACTTGCATTTAACTCAGGAGTAACAAAGTACAAACTGAAACGTAAATGAAACGCTCTTTTAGTTGAGCAGAATCAGTTCTTGAGAGCTGTGTATGAACCCTGGATCAGATGTAAATTCCCCAAATGAAAATTAAAAATAAAGATTACAATTTTCTTTAACGAGAAAAAAACAAAGTACCAACTATTTTGGGGGCAGGGGGGGGGGGGCGGGGCACTGTCTTGTAAATTTCTCCAGAGGGGAGGCCACTACCTAAGACTATGAAAACTTCTGTCCTAAGCTCACCGACATAAATTACTAATGTAACCGCTTTAAATTGTCTGTGAGGCCAGAGATAGTGACAACTATGTAGCAATATTATGTAGCACTATTTATTACCATATTTTTGTTTCCATTATATTTCAGTCTATTCATTTGTTGTCTGTTGAATTAATTATTGATATTATATATTTTTTTTCTTACTTTTCTTACTTTCAATTACATTTTGTGTTTTTATTTTCTTTATTCATTACTTTTTACTGTTATCTCTTTAAATACATTTTAAAATGTGACACAAACAAAGAGAATAAATATCTGTTTCAGGTTTGGCTTGTTTGGAATAGATGCTGAAGTCGTTGCAAGACCATATTTAAATTATACAGGAGCAGGACTTTCAGCATTAAGGTACCCCTCCCTCGTTATTATTATTACCTCATTGTGTAACATACTTAAAATTCTATTGAATGCTTCTGCACAAAAGAACTTGCCATTCAAATATTATTATTATTTTTTGTGGTGTTACAAAATGTGAGCCAGAAAGTCTTCCGGTGCTGAGACATGTAATGACCAGATAATGCAGCAGAAATTGTAATTAACGTAACAATTTACTTAGCATCTGTCAGATCTAGTTTTGCACCTGGTTGTCACAGTCTTAAAACTATTTCTTTTTATGTGGTTATCATTGATAGATTCTATTTCTTAGGTTTACTGAAATTTTCTTCTACCATTGGGGTGTATTTTTTCAACAGACAGTAACAATATGTCTAGAAAGTTAGCAACATCCCAAGGAACAAAACCAACCTTTTTGACATTAGACATGGAATATATAGCTCATGAAAGCAGAGTTTTCCTAGAAACAGTAAAACAAAGGAATTCAGCACTGAACTAAACCTCTGAAGTTCCTAATGTTTAACTCTGATCTCACTTCAGACACCTACCAATAAACCCACAAAATAGTAACAAGAGAGCGCTTACAGCAACAGGGGTTAAAGAAAAAATTGCAATAACCATTTATTAAGGATAAACAAAAGTAGTGGCCGGACCATATAAATAAAAAGTGCATAAAAACAGCTAAGTACTGTAATAAAAGTAATAAATAGTCCAGAGAAACTCTAAGCAATAAAATAAATCAATATCACCACCATATAAATGAATGCAGAATGGAAATAGATTCCTCTGTTAGAAGAAAACACTTTGTAACGGTGTGCAAATGTGCATAAAGGTACATCTTTACGCTAGCTTTTATAAACTAGACTCGGATATTCAAGTAACGCCAACGTTGCATGTATGAAGAAAATATTTTGATCTTTTCACATTTGCACATTGTTTCGAAGTGTTAAATCTAGCAGAGGAGACTATTTCCATCTCTGCATTCATCTATAAGGTGGGGATATAGGTTTATTTTATTGCTTAGAGTTTCTCAGAACTATTTATTAATTTTATGACAGTACTTAGCCTTTTTTATGAACTTTTTATTTATATGTATTATGCAAATATTGTATTAGTGACCAGTCACTACTTTTGTTTATCCTTAATAAATGTAAGATATTTATTAGTCATATTTTAGTTATTGCAATTTTCTCTTTAACCACTGTTAACCCGTTAAGTTCTCTCTTGTTATTATTTTGTAGAGTTTTCCGAGCTTTGAAGTTGATCACAAGATATTCGCATAGATTACGAGTTTTGTCGGTAAAGACCCGCGGTGCTAACAAACCTTTTTTTTCCAGCGCACCCTTAAGCCAACGCTGGTATTACGAGTTGTCTGAATGGCTGCGTTAGTCTCAGAAAAGGGAGAGTTAAGCCAAATTTAGCTTCCCTTCAACTCTTAATACCAGCGTTGCCTAGGGTAGCGTTAAGATGGAAAAACGTGCTCGTGCACGATTTCCCCATAGGAAACAATGGGGCTGAGCTGGCTGAAAAAAACCTAACACCTGCAAAAAAGCAGCATCCAGCTCCTAACGCAGCCCCATTGTTTCCTATGGGGAAACACTTTCTAAGTCTACACCTAACACCCTAACATGAACCCCGAGTCTAAACACCCCTAATCTTACACTTATTAACCTCTAATCTTCCGCCCCCAACATCGTCGCCACCTGCATTATACTATTAACCCCTAATCTGCCGCTCCGGACACCGCCGCAACCTACATTATAGCTATGAACCCCTAATCTGCTGTCTCTAACATCGCCGACACCTATATTATATTTATTAACCCCTAATCTGCCCCCCCCCCACGTCGCCACCACCTACCAACACTTATTAACCCCTAATCTGCCGACGGACATCCTATCCTATCAGCCAATCGGAATTCGAGGGACGCCATCTTGGATGACGTCATTTAAAGGAACCTTCATTCGTCGTTTGTCCGTCGGAAGAAGAGGATGGCTCCGCGACAGCTGGATAGAAGATGGCTCCACTCCGGAAGGATGAAGATAGAAGATGCCGCCTGGATGAAGAAGTCTGCCGGTCCAGATGTCCTCTTCTGCCCAGATAGGATGAAGACTTCTGCCGGTCCGGATGTCCTCTTCTGTTCCATCGGTGGCCGGCTGGCTGAACGCGGCTCAAGGTAGCGGTTTAGGGGTTAATACATTTATTATAGTGGCGGCGATGTCCGGTCGGCAGATTAGGGGTTAATAAGTGTAGGTAGGTGGCTGCGACGTTGGGGGGGGACAGATTTGGGGTTAATAAATATAATATAGGTGTCGGCGATGTTAGGGACAGCAGATTAGGGGTTCATAGGGATAATGTAGGTGACGGCGATGTCCGGTCGGAAGATTAGGGGTTAACATTTTTTATTATAGGGTTTGCAATATGGGGGGGCCTCGGTTTAGGGGTTCATAGGTAGTTTATGGGTGTTAGTGTACTTTTAGCACTGTAGTTAAGAGCTTATGTTCCAGCGTTAGCCCATAAAACTCTTAACTACTGACTTTTTTTTGCGGTTGGAGTCTTGGAGATAGAGGCTCTACCGCTCACTTTCTCCAAGACTCGTAATACCAGCGTTAGGCAAATCCCATAGAAAAGATAGGATACGCAATTGACGTAAGGAGATTTGCGGTAGCCTTGAGTCACGGAAAAAAAGTGAGCAGTAGACCCTTTCCTGCCTGACTCATAATACCAGCGTTAGATAAAAAGCAGCGTTAGGACCCCTAACGCAGAATTCGTAATCTAGGCGATAGTTTGGTACCTATCATCATGTTAACAGCTGCTTATGAGCTGTTTCGATATCGACATGATCACAATCAGCCATTTTCATTGCTTATTGCTAGCACTTTTTATATTATTGTTTCAGTGAAATGGCCCTTTACTTAATATGTGCAAAACACACTGACATTTCTACCCCCACCATATTAGTTGACGTTAGTAAACAACGTCACCAAATAGATACAAATGCTTCCTGCTTTGGGCTCCATGTACTAAGCAGGGTAAGCTGCTTTGAAGATCTTGCAGGGCAGGTTTGCACCTGTGATCCTGCTTCCCGCAATGTAAGAAGCAGTGGTCATCACCGCTCCTTCTTACATTCTTCGCCACCTCTTATTTGCAGAGAGGAATCACCATTAAATGATCGTTTAGGGTTATTGACAGGTGCTTGTGTAAATGCACATAAACTGGTCTTATAAGAGTTGCTGGACCCAGGGGTATATCCGTTCTTGAAAACACTTTTTGGGACATTTTCCAATCTAATTTGTAGAGATTATAAGGAACTAGAAAAATTCCTCAATGGTGTAATATGCCAGTAAAGGGAGAGCTCAAATAATACTGTACTCACAAGATACGTTACGAGTGTTCAGCCTGTTTATTGTAGATTGAGTAAACTCCTTCATAAAGAGTATTCAATTGTTTATTGCCCAATGCGTTTCAATGGTTTAACGCCGTCTTTCTCAAGAGCTTGAAGTTTTACCATACCAGGTAAAACTTTAAACTCTTGAGAAAGACCTTGTAACACAGTTGAAACGCGTTGGACAATAAACAAGTGAACACTCTTTATGAAGGAGTTGTTTACTTGATCTACAATAAACAGGTTACAAATTTGTAACTTATCTTGTGAGTACAGTATTATTTGAGCTTTCACTTTACTGGCATATTACACTATTGTGGATTTTTCCTAGTGCTTTATCTCTGCGAGTGAGATTGGAAATTGTCCCAAAGAGTGTTTTCAAGACCGGATATACCCCTGGGTCCAGCGCCTCTTATAAGATACAGCACAAGTTTTTGGGAGAAAACTGTGAGACGGCAGCAGTCCCACCTGAGGGGAGTATTTTAGCTGTATCTTATTAATCTTGTTGCCAGGCCCTTCTCTTGTGTGATTTGTTCGCTCAATGGAAGTGGGCAACATTATACACTTGCTTGAGTGGATAATGGTAGATACCACAAATCCGTACACCAGAAATCTGTGCAGACAGGTTTTTCAAGTTGAGAACATTGTCTGCACAGCATTTAGTACTTGGGGCCCTTTGTCAGTGTAAGTAATAATAAGCATGTTTACACTAATAACAATTAGCCAGATCGCTAACCCAACAAGCACATAACAGGTTAATTGCACATGTGACCTATTAGCATCACTACACACTATTAAAAGTAATCAATCATATTTACTCCCTTCACTCTGTTATGTAATTGTTAAACCCATGCAATTACCATTTTGTTTGTTATTAATTCTTCGCATTTGGTTTTTGGATCAGCAACTAAACAATGTACATAGCAAATTCATGTGGTTTTCGAGTTTAAGGTATATTAATGGCAGAAGCACTTTAGAATTGTAATTACTGGAAAAACACACTGGTAATATTGGCCATACTTAAAAAAAGCAAATTATAAAACTTTTTTATTCTCCAATTAATCAACACATTGCAATTGAGTTGATTAGTGTAACTGTTTAATTTAAAATTTAATTTGATTTCAAAATGACCTGCAGAAAACATTTCACTAAAACAAATCTCATTGCAGAAAGTGACAAAAAGTTCTGCCTCTCGGGTAAGGAGGTACAGTCTTTATTTAGATGCATCATGTTGGGTGGGGAGTACAGTGTTTTGAATACCCATTAACAAATACAGAAATACTACATTCCCATGCTTGAATAAGACCTTAATGGGACAGTCTAGTCCAAAATAAACTTTCATGATTCAGATGTAATTTAAAAATGTTTTCCAATTTACTTTTATCACCAATTTTGCTTTGTTCTCTTAGTATTCTTAGTTGAGAGGTAAACCTAGGAGGTTCATATGCTAATTTCTAAGCCCTTGAAGACTGCCTCTTCTCTCAGAGCATTTTGACAGTTTTTCACCACTAGAGGGTGTTAGTTCATGTGTGTCATATAGATAACACTGTGCTCACGCACGTGGAGTTCCAGTGAGCCAGCTCTGATTGGCTAAAATGGATGTCTGTCAAAAGAACTGAAATAAGGGGGCAGTTTGCAGAGTCGTAGATACAAGGTAATCACAGAGGTAAAACGTGTATTTATATAACTGTGTTGGTTATGCACAACTAGGGAATGGGTAATAAAGGGATTATCTATCTTTTTAAACAATAAAAATTCTGAAGTAGACTGTCCCTTTAAACATTGAAATGAACACAAATACTGTCCCTTTTATGAACATAAATACTATCCCTTTAACATGTATCTGTGACAAAACTCAGTTCCTTAACTGCTGCCGCCCCCGATCCTTTAAAACCTTGAACATTGCATTCAAAATAGGTCAGTAGCTCTAAAGAAAGGGAAAAGGAGGAGAGTAAGCAAGAGTATTTTTATAATTCAAAGTCGTTAAAATAGATTTCGATCAGGAGTTTACAAATTTGTATTAAACTTTAGAAACATTCAAAATAATGAGTCAGATACTCCAAGTTTAGACAAGGATTTAATAAATGAACCGAATGATTCCAGAAGTTAGTAGACAAAAGTAAAAGCCATGGAGTTCTGGATTTGTCAGACTTCTTTAACATGTGTATAACACAGTTATAGCATAAGTTATATACATTTAGTTAACAAGTCTATAAAATGATAGAAAATGTAAATGCACATAAACTGGTTATCACACGCATACGCTGCCTAGAACAAGGCCTCCGTTACATATACAGCGTCGCCCACAAAATCCTCCGTCGTCAGATTTTATGCGATTTTGGTATTACATATATGGTGTAGCATACAAGTTACGCGCGTATATTTCACCCTTCGGACGTATTTGTTTTAGCCATAGACTAACATAGAACAGCTGCGCAATTTGGTATCCAATATACAGCGCAAGGAGTTACGCGCGCAGAATTCAGAAAATATACTCCATTCTCATCTCGCCACATATTGCAGGCGCAGCAACTCTTGCACTGACTAAAAAAGCAACGTAACTCCCTGGAAGCCTTAACAAACACATACATTTAAGCAGCATCTCAAGGTTAAAGGGACAGTATTCTATGATATTGGTTTTTTAAGGTTTATTTGTGTATTTGAAATAGTTTGAAGCCACAACATAATCAAATGGATTGACCTTGTAGGTACTTTATCACATTATGGACATATACTTGCTTATTTACTTAAAATTTCTTCTCAAAACAATCAACAATCAACAATACTTGGAGGAGAGAACAATGGGAAATCATAATTGTATTACCTTCATATCTTTAGAACCCACTGGAGTGTAATTTATTCTAATGCTAAAACAGCTTGGCATTGATGCCAAAATATATAAAGGGACAGTCAAGTCCAAAGAAAACCTTCTTCTTTTAAATAGGGCATGTTATTTCAAACGACTTTCAGATTTAATTCTAACACTTGCTTTGTTCTCTTGGTATTCTTAGTTGAAAGCAAAACCTAGGATGGCTCATATGATATTTTCTAAGACCTTCTTGAAGGCTGCCTCTTAGCAATTGTGTCAAACCAATCACAGACACCACAACCTCTCACCTGCAGCCTTAAAACACCTGATAATGCCCACCCTATCAGTAACATCACTACTATATATACTAATGTGTCAATTTATATTGGATGTGAGATACATTGATTTACATCTTAGAAGTGAATATTACTATATGTACCCTTCATAAACAACTATTGTGGATGTGAGTTATAGTACAAGAATATGTCATAAACATGATAATATTACCTTTTTTGCCATTTCCACACAGGTCTTATTATATGTTTTAACAATATTAGTGTACTAAAACACACCTCACATGGATGTGGATGACAATTATATGGTAAATAACAGAGGACAAGATTTATGGTGAACTATAAGAATATTTATTTATTTTTTGGCTTCTTGGATGAGGGAGCTGAGGTGACTGTAGTGGATTGCCTTGTTCTCCTGGTTTGAGAAGATTCTGATGTTTCTGCTGGTGTGCTGGCCACAGATGATAGACTGGAGGCAGTGTCCTGCTGGTGTGTAAAGTTCTCAACCAACACACCCAAGAGTTGATTTTGTTCTCTCCATCTATTGTCCATTTTCATCTGCATATCAGACAGAATTTGCATCATCTGTGATTGGTTATGAACACTTGCACTTAACGATGCTGCCATGTCCCTCTGTAGCTCTATGCTACGTTGTTGTCTCCTCTCTTGGCTCCTGATGAACCTTTCATGGTATCTGAAGAACCTCTCTTGGCCTCTTTGTATGTTCTCTGTGCTTGTTATGAGAATCCTCTGGAGTGCAATGTATTTCTCACCCAGGGGTGAATACAATGCATCCACAGGCTCTTGAGCAGCAGGACTTCTAGGTGCTTGTGGGGCAGGATCACATGCATCTGCTGTTGCTTGAGGTGCAGGGCCAGCTTCAACTGCTGGTTCATGTGGTGGTGGGCCAGCTTCAACTGCTGGTTCATGTGGTGCTAGGCCAGCTTCAACTGCTGGTTCATGTGGTGGTGGGCTGTAGAATCTTCTCTATTTCCATCTGCCAATGGTGGAGCTTGTCCAATTGCTGAGGATGGTGGAGCTCGTATGGTTGGTTGATAGTCCCAATGATGATGAGTGTGTGACCACTCAGCCTGACCATTTGGAACTTCCTGTGACATTGTGTGTGGGTAAAATCCCTGACTGCCATGAGATTGTGTTGTGGGGGGGTAAATACATGGACCATTTGTGGCTGTCTTGGCTCCCCCTCAAAGCCAAAGGGAGCATATTCCTCTGGCCAGGAATCTTGCCAGGGGTCATATGGCAATGGTGGTGGCATCACTCCTGGGTCCTCAACTGAAGCCATCCAACCATGCTCATGACTGGGAGCATACTGTTCTTGCGGTTGCCTAAAGGGTGGTGGTGGTGGTGGTGGCATGGATATCTGCATCCTTGTGACAGGAGGTTCTGTGAAGGAGTCAAAGGATGAGATGGATATATGTCCACGTGGGCATACAATATACATTGATACATGCTAGGGCCTATACTGATCCTCATGTCAAACTCTATAACGTGTCCTGTGTTAATCTGAGACATGTTAGTATTGCACTATTCCACCTCATATCATGAATTACATTGTATTAAGTAGCATTAATGTCAAATATAATTGTAGATGTTTTTGTTAGTAGGCCAAATACCATGCTCCTCATTGTGTACATGAATGTGTGATATTAAAGGATGTTATATCTCAAATACATATAATACTGGTGTTGGGATGTTACTCACCAGCATGATGTGCTGTGGTTGCAGCCCCTGAGTCACGAGCCCCTGGAAGTCCACGGAATGCTGTGATACTCAGGGACCTGTGTATCATCTCCTGCCAGGTGTTATACACTTTGTCCAGGGATGGACCACTGCCTGTTCCCCTGTGGTGCATAGCTTCCTGCCCCATCTTTTCTTTGACCTGCCTCTTGCAGTCATTCCACCGCTTTTTCAGGCCCTCAACAGTCCTCCTCTGCGGGGCCACACTGTTGACGGCATCCTCTACCGCCAACCATGCCATTTTTCTCCTTTTGGCACTGCCTTTGCCCTTCTCCTGCCCGAAGAGGGAACTGTAATTGTCCATGATGGCCTGGACTAGGGCAACATTTTCCTCAAATGATAAGTTTGGACATCTCAGCCTCTCATCCTCCATGGACACCTGGCTTGCTCCCTGTGATGTCCCTGGTGTGGGTTCCTCCCTATCCTCTCCCTCCTCCCCCCTTCTGTCCATATGTGCACCCTCTGTCCCTCTCCTAGATGTGCCTGGTCTCTGGGGCTCTTGGGCATCTCCCCTCCCATCATCCCTTCTAGCTCTCTCCCCACTCCACTTTCTCCCTGACGGGGACCCCACTGCTCCTCCTGTCCTCTCCAATACTCCTCTCCCTGCCACTCCTCTCCCCTCCGCCCTACCTCTCCCTGCCATCCTCACACTTAATCACACTACACACACTCACACTCACTCGCAGTTCAATCGCACACAATCACAACCAAACACTCAGCTTATCACACTGTGAAATTCAAATAAAATGCGTGAGGTTTTAGAAAAAAAAGTGTGGTGTATTTGTATATGTATGTATGCAAAATGTGTGCAATATGTAAAAATATGTGTAAGTGTACAAGCTTAATCAAACAACAATGCGACCTAACTAACTCCTCTGTTTCCGCCTCTCTCTCTACTCTGACTAATCCTCCACTCCAGTGTAGTGTGCTGTAGTTAAAAGAACAATCCAAACACACTGAATAAAATGGCGGCTGCACATGGGTTTATATATGAATTTTGAATATATTTGAAATCGCGGTTCATTTTTACGAGTGTTAGCCTAATTTGCATAAAACTACTCTTTATTGACACTTTCCATGGACAAAATACTGGCGTAAGTTACTTGCGATGACTAAAATGTGTATTTGCGCACATTTCAGAAGATCGCCAGTTTGTCCTACTTATGCCAGTTTAGCATATAACGGAGCAGTATATGTAATACCCCGATGTACAAGGTGAAATTACGGGCGGCGCGGGTTCCCACACTTGCGCCGAAACATGCACCGTATATGTGATCGCGCCCTAAGCACGCACTCCTTACTTGGTTACCCAGACAAGTGCAAATAGTGGATTGTTATAGGAAAACAGCTTTGCATTTTTAATAAATAAAAAAATATATTATTTTAAATTTCATATCAATTTTCTGTCTACTCAGATACAGTAATGGACTTTAAACAACTTGGGAAATGCATAAAAGCAGTATGAAAATTTAAAAAGATCAAGATTTTTTGATGGAGATTAGGCAAAGTAGATTATTATTTTTACACAAATCTTAGATTCTCTTTAGACCTTGATGAGCTAAATAAACACTAATTTATGAACCTTGGGGGGCTAAGAAGAAAGTCAAATTAATCTCTGTACATTAGCAAAGGCTTCCTAGAATTAAAAACATTAACCAAAATGCATTTGGATAAAAAAATAATAGTCCATTCTGTTCTTCTTCATAAATCAGTCTTCAGATTTTATTTCTTTTACAGTGCAGTGATTTTTCTATTTGTGAAATCAGAAGTTAAAAGTATCTCATCAAACGCAGAAGCAGAAACCACCCCTCTTCTAAATGGTAGCGTAAGTAGTAATACAAATTTTTACTTACAAATATTTATACATTGTGCTTCTGATGCCGACACCAATTCTTGTATTTCATAAAAGTTAACAGGATTTCTTGATTATCTCACTTACCTTTTTTTACATTTTTTTAACAGATAAATAGAGGAGAAAACACTGCAACTGACGAATCATGGGTAGATAAACTGACACCTCTTCAGAAGCGCATTGTGTAAGTTATTGTTCAGTTTCACTTTGTTGGCTAAGATTTAAAATAAGAGTGATAAGAAAATATAAATTGCAGCTTAGAAAAACATGTCATTGCATTTAAACTATACAAGAATGTGACTCAACAGATACAAAACAAACTAAGCACTCATGCCTAGTATATTGTCTTTAAAAGGACATGAAATCCCACATTTTCCTTTCATGATCGTACAATTTAAACAACTTTGCAATTCACTTCATTGTCAAATTTGCTTCATTCTCTTGGTATCCTTTGTTTAAGGATCAACAATGCACTACAGGGCGCTATGTACATCTGGTGAGCCAATGGCAAGAGGCATATCTGTGCAGTCCCAATCAGTAGAGCATTGCTGCACTTGAGCCTATAAAGTTATGATTTTCAACAAAGGATACAAAGAGAACAAAGCAAATGCGAAAATAGAAGTAGATTAGAAAGTTATTTGAAATGAAATACTCTATCTGAATCACAGAGTTTCACGTCTCTTTTAGCTCTGTCATTGTTGCTGGGGACATCCAATCCTTTCCTCCTATGTAGCTTGCACTGTCACAGCCATTTATAATTACAGATTGGATTCCTAGATCATGTTGTTTCTGTGCTCGCCTATCTATTTCTCTTCTCCTTTAACTTCCCTTGTGCAGCACCGACAATTACAGGCAATGTACAGCATATGGGTTGTCTGACACAAGAGGACCAAAAATGTTACTAATGAAGAAGAGATATCAATATTCGTATTGAAGAAAGTAATGAAAAAAGTGGTTCATAATTGAGAGCATTATCCTGAAAGGATATTTACTTATTTCTTTTTTTTTTTTTTTTGGGAAAAGAGGCTCTGTGATGGCAGCTGGAGCAGGAATTCTGTATGGCTCCTGTTTTATTCCAGTTCTCTATATCAAGGACCATAGCAAAAACAATGCAAGCGTATATGCAGGAGCAAGTCAGTTTGGTGAGGAAACGAATACTTGAATTTGTATGTGAATTTGCATTTGTGTATCTTTCCTATAATATTTAATTGCAGTGCAGTATTAAGTTAAATATGACTTGGTATTTAACATCTGTGCTTAAACAGACATTACTCTGCAATATGTTAGACCAGGTTTTTTTATTACAATACTTCTTGTCTAGTACATGTGTTTAACTATTCTAACTGTGCTAAACACATAGATAAAATAAGTTCAAGAAAGGTAATGCACTGCTTTTTCTGATCGGCAAGTAATTCGCAGCTACACCCATATACTGCCCTAATTGGCTCAACGGCTGTAAATATGTGTTGAACCCCTTTAAACACACAGTTCAGTATCACAAATACAATAATTACAAATATCATTAGACCATTTTCTCATTGCTGCCTTATGGGTATGATTTTACCCAGAAACAAGTGTCTTACATCTGACTGTAAATTGTACATGAGTGCAATAATCCTGCTGTTAATCCCATTGTTCTTCACGTAAAACAAAGTGTGTGGATCTTGAAATTGTTTTTTAGTCTTGTTTTCAGAGAAAATAATTTTAGATGTTTGTAAAACAAATATCAAAAGGAGCTAGTGAAATATAGAGGTCTCTTTGGCAGGGCAGTTTCTAGAGAATCTAGCTCCCAGTGCAATATTTAAAAATGTACCCCCCCCTCCGGCTGTTGCATGTCTGTCATTTAGTTTTAATGAAGCATCCATAGACATCTATATGCACAGGCACCCATATACATCTATATGCACACAGGCACAGGCACCCATTGACATAGAAACACACCGGCACCCATACTCTTGCACACACACCCAGGCACTCATAGAAATAAATGTTTAAAAAAAAAAACACCTATGTAATAAATCTAGAAAATTTAAATAAAATAGCACCACTTTTCTGGTAATCTAATTTCAGGCTCAATTAGCATTTTTTAATGAAATGTAAATAATATATATATATATATACCACAGTACCAGTATTAAGAAGCAAGACAGGGGCCATGAACACAGGGAAGCACAAGAACTTCAAGTTGCTGAAGCTTAGTGAAGCTTTGTGATCCAAAGCAAAATTTCAAATCACTGTGCCTAGGGACTGTTGGGAAATTATGTGAGGCTGAAGCAAACGTTTTGGTGTCTCATGAAGCCTTAATTTTTCTTGTGACCATGGGCTTAACAGCCTGTAATCATGGTGGTAATTTTAAGACTGTAAGAAGGCTCAGTGACACAGGGGTCACCAGAGAACAGCTGAATTATGGCAATATTTTCTTACAAATGTAAGCCTAGACAATCTGCACATGATGCATTTCCTGGACAACACTGTTCTGTTTAAAAATTGAGTTATTTATTGAAGAAAAAGTGTGACACGTGTTTAGGTTGAATTTAGCCAGCCTGGAAGAAGAAAGGAAAAGGCTTGTGAGTGTTTCTTTCAGACTCTGATTTAATTACACTAGCGTAGATTAGTGGTAATAGCTAGGACCTATATACTTATTCAAAACACTATCTAATTATAGACAACAGTAAACACCTACTTAAGTCTCAGGAAAATATTTTTTTCTTTCTTTATTTCATAGAAATAGAGCCCTAATTAACTTTATTCACTACTAAAGGGAAGGCAGATCCATGAAAATAGTATTTAAAAATATTGCTCCATCACAAGCGTGCTTGTCACATAGAGTAACAAGCATTACTCAGAAATGTATTATTATCCTCTGTGTCACATGTGCTTAACTAATCATTGGTTACAGACCAGTAGGTGCTATTGATATTACAAGTGGAGCGCTATTGATATTACAAGTCCATGATAAAACAGATTTACCAGAGCATATTTAGCAGAGCCAGCATCCCTTTAGAGCACCATATACTTTCAATGGATATCACAACCACACTAAACATCTCTCTTATTACAAGTTGAAAGTTATGGGTTGAGCTCATGTGAAAGCCAAAATAGTGCTATAAGAATTAGTGTGACTTGAGACCTAAAATAAAATGTTAGGGCCAGATTAAAAGTTGCATAAAACACATGTAAAACATAATAAAATAAAGTATTACATTCATATATAGACATACTTAATGTTAAATATAAGTTTAATATTGATAAAAAATTATGAAAAGGGTTAAAAAGGGATATGGTATATGTTATGGTGTTTGACTTGAAAGGATTCAGAAGTGTGTGTGTATGTATATATATATATATATATATATATATATATATATATATATATATATATATATATATATATATATATATATATATACAGTATATATACACTAGTGGCCAAAATTGTGGAAACCTTTTGGATAAAGTGTATTTTTGAGGTTTGAAATAAAATAAAATTATATATCAATTGAAAGATAATTTAATCAAGAATCTAATGTAATAACTTTTATGAAGGATTTTTTATTACAACAGCAGTTATAAAGAAGAAAAGTGAAACACATAGAAAAAATTATATATACAAAAATTCTCAACATGTCAGTTAATACTTAGTTGGGTAATCATTAGCGTTAATTACGGCCTTACAACGCCTTTCCATGAAGTGAACCAAGTTTTTTCGTTTTGCAGCTGTTATAATGTGAAACCAAGATTGAATTATTGCTTCTATTAATTGGGTTTTATTGCTGGGTTGCTTCTGACTAACAAGTTCCAGCAGTTGAATATGATTATCTTGAAACCACTTTTTCACACAGCAGCAACATGACATTGAGCTGAATCCTGTTGAAATATAAATGCTTCATGATTTTGGAAAAGATCACGTGGGGAAGGCTTCAGTTTGGGCTCAAGTATTTCATTTATTTGGGCATTTATATTCCCATTAATCACGCAAATTCTGCCCTCACCCTTAGATGTCATACAACCCCAGATCATAACATTAACTGGGTGTTTCATGGTACGTGTAATGCAATCAGGATGCAAACCTTCTCTGATTCTCCTCCTTAAGTATTTTATGCCATTACTACTAAACATGCAGATTTTGGTCTCATCACTCCAAATAACACTGTCCCATTGTCCTGCTGTCCAGTTAACATGGCTTTTAGCCCAGTTTAATCTTTTCAACCTTTGTTTTCATTGAATTCTAGCATTTAGACCAAATTCCTGCAGTCTGCGCCGAACAGTCTTTGCACTCAACTTCACATTGCATTACACCATTTCATCCTGTATACACCCAGATGATTTTCTTCTGTCACATAGGCACAATCTCTCAATTCTTCTATCATCATTTGCTGTTGTGCATCTTTTTCTACCTTTACCAGTCTGGTTTTGTAGTGACTGAGTCTCCTTATACCGCTTCAAAAATGTAGAAATGCCACCTTTGGTTAAATTTCCACCAATATTTCTTCTAATTTCTTCATAACTGTAGCCTTGTTCATGACACCTGATTGACTCACTAAACACTCATGCTCATTGGCTACATTCAAATGAGGGAAAGCTACTTCATATCAACCTAAGAAAGTTGTGCTTCCTTTTCTTTTACAAGATATGACGAGTCCACAGATTTCATCCTTACTTATGGGATATCACCTCCTGGTCAGCAGGAGGAGGCAAAGAGCACCACAGCAGAGCTGTATATATAGCCCCTCCCTTCCCTCCCACCCCAGTCATTCTCTTTGCCTGTTTTAGTGTAGGAAGAGGTAAAGTGAGGTGTTAGTTTAGATCTTCAATCAAGAGTTTATTGTTTTCAAATGGTGAGTACTATTTTTCTCAGGGTAGAGCTTCAGGTTTTTTTTAACAATGGGAACTGAGGAGATTCTACATTCTCGCTTCACTCCCCATGCTGGTGCTGCCCTGCTGATGGTCTCATCAGATATTACATAAGGCCCTGTTTGTTCCCACAGAACTACAGGAGGTGATGACAAGGGACCTCTTCTTCGTGTGGGACAGTTTCATGATGTGATCAGCACTGCGGTATGTACAGTCTTTTTTGACAGTGTAGACTGGATGTTACTTGCTGCAACACAAAAGGGGTAATCAACTTGCAAGAGTTCTTATTTGCTTAGCTGTTTCCCCTCTTATATTGCCTATATGTATAACAGTGGGTTGGTGTGTATATATGACCCGGTTTCATTACGGTGGCATTTTGAATGCGGGCTGACGCTGGGGACTGTTTGGCAATTTTTACTCCGATGGTTTTACATATTTTTTACATTTGTTTATTGTGGAACAGTTTTTGAGGGGGCACATTGGTTTGTATTTCAAGTTGGGTCTATCCGACATTGATATTTTCCATGCAGTTTTTCCTATTGGGTTATTCTACCGCCCACGAAGGGCGGGGCTTAACATTTGCGCGCTTAGCCGCACAATTGCTATTCTGGCTTCTGACATTCACGGAGGGGTACGTCGAGGCTCCTGTGTTTCCTACGTCCGCTTGTCTTCAGTTTATCAACATCGCAAGCGGACTTAAGCAGCAGTTCACGGACGGCTTTTTGGTTGGTTGTGAGGAAGGTAGGCGCCACGGCAGAGCTGTGGCTTGGTGCAAGGGTATTTTTAGTCAATATAGCAGGTTAACATAAAAAGGACTATTGTGACCTAACGAAAGTGAATAGGTTCCTTATTTCAACTCCCTATTATTTATTGTTGAACGCTATGCAGTAAAATTTGTAACAGTTTTCATTTTAAAGGCACAGCACACATTTTGTTATTTACATTTTATATCTGTACCAAGACCAATATTGCACTTTTTTTTCTTTGTATCATTGCTGACCTACTGGAACATACTTGTTCTATGTGTTTAGCTGCCAATGTGGAACCCCCACTTACATTTTGTCCCTCATGTACTGAGAGGGCTTTACAGTTTAAAGATCAGATTTTCTTTAAGGCTAGCATATCTAAGGATGCTTCTCAGCTTGATGAGACTCAGGGTATGCCGCAACTTTCTCCCCAAGCGTCACAGCCTTTAACACCCGCTCAGGTGCCATCAACTGCGTCCACCTCATTTACTCTGCAGGATATGGTGGCAGTTATGTCATCCACTCTTACAGAGGTTTTATCTAAGTTGCCAGTGTTGCAAGGCAAACGTAGTAGAAGAGAGGACCAGGTGGTCCAGGTGACTTCTGACTCTTTGATGGCGATCTCCGACGTACACTCCCAGGGCTCTGAAGTGGGAGGTAGGGAGACTCTATCTGAAGGGGAATTGTCTGATTCAGGAAGTACATTGCCCCAGACAGATTCGGACGTAATGTCCTTCAGATTTAAGCTTGAACACCTCCGTCTGTTGTTGCGGGAGGTTTTGCTGACTCTGGATGACTGTGACTCTATTGTGGTACCACCAGAGAAATTGTGTAAGATGGACAAATACTTAGAGGTTCCTTCTTATTCTGATGTTTTTCCGGGTTCCTAAGAGAATTTCGGAAATTATTACATGGGAATGGGAAAGACCGGGTATCCCGTTTTCTCCTTTTCTCCTTCCCCTACTTTTAAGAAAATGTACCCTATAGCGGACCCCGTTTGGGATTCTTGGCAAATGGTCCCTAAGGTGGAGGGAGCTATATCTACCCTGGCTAAGCGTACGACTATCCCTATTGAGGACAGTTGTGCTTTCATAGACCCTATGGATAAAAAGTTGGAAGGTCTTCTAAAAAAGCTATTTGTTCATCAAAGGTTTCTCTTACAACCGACGGCCTGCATTGTACCAGTCACAACTGCGGCTGCCTTTTGGTTTGACGCCTTAGAAGAGTCTCTTAAGACTGAGACTTCTTTAGAGGAAATAATGGATAGAATTAAGGCCCTTAAGCTGGCTAATTCTTTTGTTAGAGATGCCGCCTTTCAGATTGCTAAATTGGCGGCTAATAATGCAGGGTTTTCCATTTTAGCACGCAGAGCCTTATGGTTAAAATCTTGGTCTGCGGATGTGTCCTCTAAATCAGAGCTTTTGGCTATTCCTTTCAAGGGAAAGACCCTATTCGGGCCTGACTTGAAAGAGATCATTTCTGAGGAGGTAAGGGTCACCTCCTACCTCAGGATAAAACATCTAAGCAGAGGGGTAGACAGATAAATTTTCGTTCCTTTCAAAATTTCAAGGCAGTCCCCTCTTCCTCTTCCGCTAAACAGGAAGGGAATTTTGCACAAGCCAAGTCCGTCTGGAGACCCAACCAGGCTTGGAACAAGGGTAAACAACCCAAGAAGCCTGCTGATGCTCCCAAGACAGCATGAAGGGGCGGCCCCCGATCCGGGACCGGATCTAGTAGGGGGCAGACTTTCTCTCTTTGTCCAGGCTTGGATAAGAGACGTTCAGGATCCCTGGACACTAGAAATCGTGTCCCAAGGGTATCAGCTTGAGTTAAAAAATTCCCTCCCAAGGGGAAGGTTCCTTCTTTCACGATTGTCTGTAGACCAGATAAAAAGAGAGGCATTCTTACGTTGTGTAAAAGACCTCTCCACTATGGGAGTAATTTGTCCCGTTCCAATACAGGAACAAGGGCAGGGGTTTTACTCAAATCTTTTTGTGGTTCCCAAAAAAGAGGGAACATTCCGACCCATTTTAGATCTCAAGAGTCTAAACAAGTTTCTCAGAGTCCCATCTTTCAAGATGGAGACTATTCGGACAATTCTTCCATTGATCCAGGAGGGTCAATATATGACTACCGTGGACTTAAAGGATGCATATCTTCACATTCCTATCCACAAAGATCATCACCAGTTCCTAAGGTTTGCCTTCCTGGACAAACATTTTCAGTTCGTGGCTTTACCTTTCAGGCTGGCCACGGCACCCAGGATTTTCACAAAGGTTCTAGGGTCTCTGCTGGCGGTTCTCAGACCGTGGGGCATTGCAGTGGTGGCTTATCTGGATGATATTCTGATCCAGGCGTCGTCTTATCAACTGACAAAGTCTCATACCGACATGGTTCTGTCCTTTCTAAGGACTCACGGTTGGAAGGTGAATCTAGAAAAGAGTTCACTAATTCCACAGACAAGGGTTCCTTTCCTGGGAACTCTAATAGATTCTATATCCATGAAAATCTTCTTGACGGAAGTCAGAAAGTTAAAGATTCTGAATACATGCCGAGCCCTTAAGTCCAATCCTTGGCCTTCAGTGGCTCAGTGCATGGAGGTAATTGGATTGATGGTGGCGGCAATGGACATCATTCTGTTTGCTTGTTTTCATCTCAGACCTCTACAACTGAGCATGCTCAGACAGTGGAATAGAGATTATGCAAATTTGTCTCCTCAGATAGATCTGGATCAAGAGACAAGAGACTCTCTTCTTTGGTGGTTGTCGCAGGATCATCTGTCCCAAGGGACATGCTTCCGCAGACCCTCATGGGTAATAGTGACAACGGACGCCAGTCTACTAGGATGGGGTGCAGTCTGGATTCCCTGAAGGCTCAGGGTGTGTGGACTCGGTCGGAGTCTCTACTTCCAATCAATATTCTGGAGTTGAGAGCAATATTCAATGCGCTTCAGGCTTGGCCTCAGTTGACTTTGGCCAAATTCATCCGATTTCAGTTGGACAACATCACGACTGTGGCTTACATCAATCATCAGGGAGGAACAAGGAGTTCCTTAGCGATGACAGAAGTATGCAAGATAATTCAGTGGGCGGAGGCTCACTCTTGTTATCTGTCAGCAATCTACATCCCAGGAGTGGACAACTGGGAAGCAGATTTTTTAAGCAGACAGACGTTTCATCCGGGGGAATGGGAACTCCATCCAGAGGTCTTTGCCACCCTGATTCTCAGATGTGGCAGACTGGAGCTGTATCTTATGGCATCTCGTCAGAATGCCAAGCTCCTGAGATACAGATCCAGGTCCAGGGATCCTCAGGCCAAACAGATAGATGCCTTGGCAGTGCCTTGTGCGTTCAACCTAGCTTATGTGTTTCCACCATTTGCTCTCCTCCCCCGGGTGATTGCTCGGATCAAACAGGAGAGGACTTCAGTGATTCTCATCGCTCCTGCGTGGCCTCGCAGGACTTGGTATGCTGATCTGGTGAACATGTCATCTCTGCTACCGTGGAAGCTTCCATTGAGGCAAAACCTTCTCATTCAGGGACCCTTCCATCATCCGAATCTAATTTCTCCACAGCTGACTGCTTGGAGATTGAACGCTTAATTTTATCTAAGCGAGGGTTCTCTGATTCGGTCATTGATACCTTGATTCAGGCACGTAAGCCTGTTACTAGAAAGATTTACCATAAGATATGGCGTAAATATCTTTTATTGGTGTGAATGCAAGGGTTACTCATGGAGTAAGATTAGGATTCCTAGGATTTTGTCTTTTCTCCAAGAAGGATTGGAGAAGGAGTTATCAGCAAGTTCATTAAAGGGACAGATTTCTGCTTTATCTATTTTGTTACACAAACGTCTGGCAGGTATTCCGGATGTTCAAACCTTTAGTCAGGCTCTGACTAGGATCAGGCCTGTGTTTAGACCTATTGCTCCTCCTTGGAGTTTGACTTTAGTTCTTAAGTTTCTTCAAGGGATTCCGTTTGAACGTATGCATTCCATAGATATTAAGTTGTTATCTTGGAAAGTTTTATTTTTAGTTGCTATTTCTTCTGCTCGCAGAGTTTCTGAGCTTTCGACTCTACAATGTGATTCTCCTTACCTTATTTTTCATTCCGATAGGGTAGTGTTACGTACCAAACCTGGTTTTCTTCCTAAGGTTGTTTCTAGCAAGAATATTAATCAGGAAATTGATGTTCCTTCCTTGTGTCCTAAACCTTCTTCTAAAAAGGAGCGTTTGTTACATAATTTGGACGTCATCCGTGCCTTGAAGTTCTACTTGCAGACGACTAAGGATTTTTGTCAAACATCTTCCATGTTTGTTGTTTTTCTGGAAAACGTAGGGGTCAGAAAGCTACGGATACCTCTCTTTCTTTTTGGCTGAAGAGTATCATCTGTGTTGCATATGAGACTGCTGGATAGCAGCCTCCTGAAAGAATTACGGCTCATTCTACTAGGGCTGTGGCTTCCTCATGGGCATTTAAAAATGATGCTTCTTTTGAACAGATATGCAAGGCTTCAACTTGGTCGTCTCTTCACACTTTTTCCAAATGTTACAAATTTGATACTTTTGCCTCGTCCGAGGCTGTTTTTGGGAAAAAGGTTCTTCAAGCAGTGGTGCCTTCCATTTAGGTTCCTGTCTTGTCCCTCCCTTTCATCCGTGTCCTGTAGCTTTGGTATTGTATCCCATAAGTAAGGATGAAATCTGTGGACTTGTCATATCTTGTAAAAGAAAAGGAAATTTATGCTTACCTGATAAATTTATTTATTTTACGATATGACGAGTCCACGGCCCACCCTGTCATTTTCTAAAACAGGTCTTTATTTTTGTTAAAATTCAAAAGGTTTCCACAATTTTGGCCACTACTGTGTATATGTGTGTATATATACTTTAAGTAAATCCGCCCTCCTCAGGTCAACCACCCGGATGTTCTGTGTAGAAAATATAACTTCACCAAAAGACAGAAACAAACCAGGATTTTTTCAAACATGGAGTCAAAATTTTGTCAATAAATTTTGACTCCACATTTGAAAAAATCCTGGTTTGTTTCTGTCTTTTGGTGAATATATATATATATATATATATATATAGATGTGTGTGTGTCTATATATATATATCTGTGTGTGTCTATATATATATATATATATATATATATATATATACATATATACATACAGTATATATGAATTGAAGGCATACTTTTGTGGCAAGATTAAAAACGAATTAGTCTTGAAAAAGATCCTGATATGGATTGAAACGTCAACCTGAACCTGAAGTAATAAACGTTAAAGATGTTTTGAAAATTAAAGACCTGTGAGTGCCTCTTCATTCCAAGAGACTGTTGATATATATGTGTGTTTGTGTGTATATATATATATATATATATATATGTATATATATATATATGTGTATATATATATATATATATATATATATATATATATATATAGTCCATGCATCAAATGTGACAGCACCACAGAACTACAGCTTTCGTCAAAGGTGAAAGAATCTTTTATTAGGATACAAACAACCTTAAAAGCGACGTTTCGGAACTACATGGTCCTTAAACATGCATGATTAAGGACCATGTAGGTCTGAAACATCGCTTTTAAGTTTGTTTGTATCCTAATAAAATAACTTTTCACCTTTGACGAAAGCTGTGGTGCTGTCACATTTGATGCATGGACTGTATAAATTGGAGATTTGCTGATACTCCATGGTGACGAGCACACATTGGATAAAATACCTATGGGTATAGTGCTGGACTCTATTTGTTGATTTGTGATATATATTTATATGTGGGTGTGTATTTGTGTGTGATGAACATAGGTAATTCAAGTATTCTCAATGCACCTTCAGCTTTAGTAAGTTGGCCTCGTTCCCTTTCGGGTTAGTGTTCAAGTAAAAGAGAGAAAAGGCTTTTTTTTTGCGTGCCTCTTAGAAGTCTATGGGGAAAGGGAGTTTTTACTTTCAACTTCAATACCAGCGCAGACATAGGATCGCTATTGATTTGCATTGAGAGGTGTTAGAGCTCAACAGCACTAAAATGTTTGCATTCCACTTGTAATCTAGCCCTCAGTGTGAAGTCAACACAGTGTGCAGTGACCACTGTTAAATAATTGGAAATTATGGAAATAATTTATTGCTGCTCTTTCTTTCACTGTGGGGTTTTAAAATGCACTTAAAAGCTATATTTTTAGTCTGTTGCTTCAGCCTTTGAACACAAAGCATAAAAGATATGAGCTCTAGGAATAGTGTTTTATTTACATCTTTTGCTGAATTATGATTAATAAAACAGATTTCGACGCCTTGTGCACATAAACTGTAGCCATAATCTGCACATTATGCTCACTTGTTACAGCTGCCTGCTTTTCTTATACTTTCTTTTAGTCGCTTATTTTTTACACATACATGTATATATTTATCATATTTAAAATGTGATCTTAGTATAAGACTGTGTGTGTCTCTCGTATTCAGGGTTATGAAAGGTTTGCCTGACCTATTCATAAGGTGCAACTCTAGAGGGAGGTAACTTTCATATACTGGCTAAAGGTTTTGCGTGGTCAGCATTATTTTATCATATGCCCATGACCTGCAGAGAACTTCAGCATCTGTAGACACATATTTTGGAAATATATAGACACCAGAAAGAGAATATCCTGACCTATTTTTTTTTTAACCCTTAAACATATAGTTTTAGATTTTCAGTGTGAACTCTGTCTTTAATTTAACTGTATTATGTGATTCTTGTAATGCATTATTATCATTTATTTTTGTGTTTCAGATTTAGACTACGTCTTTGCACACTTCAGTGGCATTTTCCTCACTAGCACAGTATATTTTCTGATCTATTGTGCAGTAATGAAAAATCAACCAAAAGTTTACCCAGAAGCAATATTGCCTGGTAAGTGGGGCTTAGTAATAACAAACTTCTGCAGAACAATTTATTATAGCCAGTTTTTATCTTTTTTTTTTAACTTATGACAGGTTGATTTTGATGTTTTATAGTTGTGTAAATTATTAATTAATATAAGCCTGCCAATTTAAAAAAAAACCTAAAAAAAAAACCATATGGTAAAAAATATTTTTTTATGTATAGCGTTAGAATTTATTTTGGTTTAAGGTTAATTAAAATAAATGATAACTAATCAAACAGTGCATTTGATTTGGATACAAATATTTTTTTATTTTATTTTATGTTGCTATATGTAGTCTTGCTTTTTAAATGTGAATGTAGTTGTCATGATATTTATATTTTGTAAATAAAGAAATAATATGATCTCCAATCTTGAGAGAATACAGCACTCTTTTAAATATTACAAAAGCACTTATTTATTCATCTAGTTCTTAAAAACAAAGAACAGAGAAACAACAATAATAGTGCAGGTGTAGCAATGGTTAATACCCATTCATACAGCAGAAGCAGTCATAGGCAATTATCTCTTGGGTTCATATATATACATGTCATAAGTTATATCTGCAAAACATCACAAATATTGCTCATAAACCTTGTGTGCACACATAAGAAAAAATAAACAAACAAAAAAAGTATTGTTATAGGCAAGTAGTGACCAGCGCTGGTATATTGTTAGTTGCAAAGCATGCTTATTCCAGCGTGTCCAGATTAGCAAGAGTTAAGAGCAGTCCCCTTATATGTTTGACTATTACTTATTTTCCATCAGTTCTTGATTTTGGAAAAATGTTCACAGTCACAAGCTTTTAGTACCAGCAGTGTGTCAGTATGTAGCAATGTCAGGCAGAAAGTTGTTAGTTATTAGCCAATTGTAAGAGCTACCAGGAAAACATAGCACAACAAGCATATAATGTGACAGGGAGATTCACTATCTGCAAATTGTCTCAATCGAAAGTTTTCAGTCTTTTAACTTCAGAGAGAAAGAGATATATTACTTTTCTTGGTGCCACCCCTCCCTTCACTTAGCTTTGTTAGTCCGTTCCGGTTGTTTGCTCACAGGCATACCACGGCTTCATGCTGTTGTTAGGATCCTTTGTACTTTCCGTTGCGGACACTTTTAAAGCAAACATATGACTTTTCCTTCCTGATCCCATACTGTAGGGCTGTTGTGACAGTAGATACTTGATTCAGTGTTGTTTTTAATAAGTAATAAAAAAAAAGAAAAGTTGTCTGGTGTTGTGCATGAACTTGAGACCACGCCCCCCCAGGAACCCCCCCCCCACCTCCCTCCCTCCGCCGGTGCCACCATAGCAATGGATGCAATGCGATCGTGGCATGAATCATCCATGTTGCGCAATTAAGGAGAGCCAGTGAGCCGTTCAGCTGCCCTTCATTGATTGCGCAACATGGATGCTTGATACTGGGTTACTAACTTTATGAGCTAGCTCATACCAAGCTCCAGTAGAGGCGGTTCTCCAAAACGCCTTTATGATGGAGTTAACAGACAGCCAATCAGCGCTGCCAGGAGTGCCCTTCATCACTATTACGTGGTGATGGTCTCTCTTGTCTGGGGAGGCGTGCCATAAATCGGATTGGCAGAAAGTGAAGGATGGAGCTGCTAGTGCCGACTCACATGTGACAGACTGGCCGGGCGGTGTTGCAAGAGAGAAGGTGCCAGACCAGTTGAGGTGCAGAGCTGCCGGGTGCCCAGGACAGGACTAAGGAGTAGACTAAGGTGAAGAAGTGGAGCTGCTGCTCAGCCTGAGCCTGCCAATGTCCAGCCCCAGTAAGTGCCTATTGCCTAGTACAGTGCCAGCCAGACCACATGACCAGTGCCACTGCCGCACTGACTGACTGCCCTGGACGACTGGAGGAGGACGCCTCACCTCACACCGGTAAGTTAACTGTCTAGAGCATCAAGACAAGCCCTGCTTTACATGTTAAGTTAAGGCTTAGAGGCCTATTTATGAAGCCGTCAACCGCAAATATGCTGGAATTCCACAGCGTAATTGTAGAAATCTGTGACGTAACATACGATCGGTCTGACACAGATCCATGCTTACGTCATTACAGATGTTCAGAATGCAAATTCAGCACTATCTGACTACTTTTGCTAGTTAACAAATATTTACCAGGTACGCACGCCACTATTCCGGCCCAGCGTACCTGGTTTTCAATCCGCCACCCTGGAGGCGGCTGATGCCATAGGAATCAATGGGAGTCTGAAAGCAGCGAAAGCTCATGTTCGCTGCTGCCCGATATCCCATTGATTTCTGCCGCCCCCCTACACCGCCACAACCTACATAATATTATTAACCCCTAATCTGCCGCCCCCTACACCGCCACAACCTACATAAAATATTAACCCCTAATTTGCTGCCCGACACCGCCGCCACCTACATTATACTTATTAACTCCTAATCTGCTGCCCCGACACTGCCCACACCTACATTATACTTATTAACCCCTAATCTGCGGCCCCCTACACCGCTGCCACCTACATAATGTTATTAACCCCTAATCTGACGCCCTCTACACCACCGCCACCTACATTATACTTTTTAACCCCTAATATGCTGCCCCTACACCTCCACCACCTACATTATACTTATTAACCCCTAATCTGCCGCCCCCTACACCGCCACAACCTACATAATGTTATTAACCCCTAATCTGCCGCGCCCTACACCACCGCCACCTACATAATGTTATTAACCCCTAATCTGCCGACCATCTACACCGCCGCCACCTATATTATACTTATTAACCCCTAATATGCTGCCCCCTACACCAACGCCACCTACATTATACTTATTAACCCCTAATCTGCCGTCCCGACACCGCCGGCACCTACATAAAGTTATTAACCCCTATCCCGCCACTCCCAGAGCCCACCGCAACTAAATAAATGTATTACCCCTAAACCCCTGGCCTCCCACATCACTAGCACTTACTAAGCCTATTAACCCCTAAACCTCCAGCACCCACATTGCTATAAACTAAATTAACCCCTAAACCTAACAACCTGCTAACTTTATATGAAATATTAACTCATCCCTATCTTATAATAAATTTAAACTTACCTTTAGAATTACATTAAACTATAGTAAAATACTAATTAATCTACCCTATTAGACTAAAATTACATTAAACTATATTAAACTAATAATTAATCTACCCTAACTGTTAGACTAAATTACATTAAACTACAAATTAAATTAACTATATTATATATTTAAACACCTAACCCTACTCAAATAATTTAAATCTACACAAAAAATTATTAAGTTACAAAAACTAACAACTAAGTTACAAAAAAATAACAAGCACTAAGTTACACAAAATAAAAAAGAAATGATCAAAGATTTAAACTAATTACACCTAATCTTAGAGCCCTATGAAAATAAAAAAGCCCCCCAAAATAAAAGCCCCTAACCTACAATAAACTACAAATAGCCCTCAAAAGGGCCTTTTGTGGGGCATTGCCCCAAAGAAATCGGCTCTTTTACCTGTAAATAAAAAATACAAATACCCCCCCAACAGTAAAACCCACCACCCACACAACCAACCCCCCAAATAAAATCCTAACTAAAAAAAACTAAGCTCCCCATTGCCCTGAAAAGGGCATTTGTATGGGCATTGCCCTTAAAAGGGCATTTAGCTCTATTGCAGCCCAAACCCCTAATCTAAAAATAAAACCCACCCAATAAACCCTTAAAAAATCCTAGCACTAACCCCTGAAAATCCACTTACAGTTTTGAAGATCCGACATCCATCCTCCAAGAAGCCGGCAGAAGTCTTCATCCAAGCCCGCAGAAGTCTTCACCCAGACGGCATCTTCTATCTTCATCCATCCGGCGCAGAGCAGCTCCATCTTCAAGACATCCGGCGCAGAGCATCCTCTTCGTTCGACGTCTTCTTCCCGAATGAATGTTCCTTTAAATTACGTCATCCAAGATGGCGTCCCTTTGATTCCGGTTGGCTGATAGAATTCTATCAACCAATCTGAATTAAGGTTGAAAAAATCCTATTGGCTGATTGCAACATACATGGTGTTTTGCATTATTCTTTGTTTAATCCCTGTAAAGGGTTAGCATATAGTAATGTCCAGCTTGTCAGCCACAGGCATTGCAGCTAACTGCAGTACATGGCCTGCTAGCCAATCAGATGTGACTGTAGTTAAACACATAGGCCCAGTTTACAAACAGAGCGTAAAAATATTGTGCACTAACATCACTCAAGTTAAATGGTGTGTGGCTAAGGCTGATAGATGGAGTTGGGGTCTCATATATTGGGAGGTAGGTTAAACCACTGAGGCTGTTAAATGGCAAGGGATACTTGTCAAGGACGGTGTAGCTATAAAGAAAGCATGGCAGATTTGGAGGAACATAATATTCCTAGTAGTAGTTGGTGCACCAGATGCTTATAGGTGGGGAAGATGAGACATGACCAGAGACACCTGTGGAATTTCGATTTAGAGGTGGAAAATCTAAAATAGGGAGGTAAGGCAGATACATTACCTGGAAAGCTGAGGCTGCAGCCTGCTAGGGCAGACATAGGTGTACCTGAGACAGAGAGATGGGCAGGTTGGGAAGATACATGCCTAGAAGGATGTTTTGCATCTGGGGCAGATCAATTGGGTGGGACATACAGATACATAGCATAGAGGGATACAGGGTAGATATGTGATAGTGAGGGAAGTTAAAGGGATACTCAAGTCAAAATAATCCTTTATGATTCAGATAGAGCAGCAGTTTTAAGACGCTTTCTAAATTACTTCCATTATCAAATTTTGCACAGTTTTTATATTCACACTTTTTTGGGAACAAGCTCCTACTAAGCATGTGCACAAGCTCACAGGGTATACATATACTAGTCTGTGATTGGCTGAGGTCTGTCACAGGATGCAGGGAGCTGGCAAATGGGAGAAAAAATAAAATTTGGCAGAAAAAAAATCTACTGCTTATTTGAAATTCAGAGTAGGTGTTATTTCATTGTCTGCCTTTTTTTTTTATAAACTTTTTACTTATGTTGTCCTTTAAGCAAGATAGATAGGGAGCTGTGTACTTATTTATTTAGATTCCAGCCTTCCACCTGTCATTAAGTGCAAACTGTGCTGTGCAACTGCATATTGAAGTGTTTGAGTACCCAAGGCATATTTGACAAATACTTCACAGAATTTCACAGCCTGACAAAGCTCTCAAATTGTGCAGATTGCCGGACAATCGTAAAGGCTGTAAGCCATTTAAATTTAGAAAGCTAACTTAGCTTTCTAAATCTAAATGGCTATGGCTTACTGCCTTTCTGATTGTCCAGCAATCTGCACAATTTGAGAGCTTTGTCAGGCTGTGAATTATTTGTCAGAAATGCCTTGGGTACTCAAACACCTCAATATGCAGTTGCACAGCACAGTTTGCACTTAATGACAGGTGGAAGGCTGGAAGCAAAATAAATAAATAAGTACCACTTTATCTCCTTGTGCAACAAAAAAAATCTCATGTTTTAAAGCACAGTTAGCCAAGCTTTTATTTCTAGCAAGTGGCATGCTAGATAGTATCTGACAAATATGCTTTAAATACTATCCATAACCAATCAACATATTGCAGATGAGCTGGTGCTTTAGTGCAATTTATCTTAACCATGGTCCTCAAGTACCCCCAACAGGCAAGGTTTTCATTATAGCTGAACCAGTGCACAGGTGAAATAATCAGCTGATCAATAACACCATGGTTACTAACTTGCTCTCACCCAACAGCTGATTATTTCATCAATGCACTGGTTCAGCTATAATTAAAACCTGCCCTGTTGGGGCTACTTGCAGCCTGCGGTATATACGCTTCTCCGGCGTATCATATCTACAGCTAGGATCCACAATACTGTATGGGCATATCTATCCACTTTCAGATCCTGAGCTTTCTCACCTAAAATCATATAATGATGAAAACGTCAGTAAAGGCTTTATTAGACCATCAAATTCCCCTGCAGGAGCAGGAATCTTTTTTGTAAGGAATGAAGATAACACTCTCCGACCAATAATAGACTATCGAGAATTGAACAAAAGAATCATAAAAAAACGATACCCACTCCTATTGATACCCAAACTTATCGAACATTTACATAATGCAACAATTAACACTAAATTGGATTTAAGGGGAGCCTACAACCTTATCAGAATACGTGAAGGTGATGAATGGCTTACACATTTCAGGACTCGCTACGGCCTATTTGAGCATTTGGTCATGTCGTTTGGGCTCTGTAATGACCCAGGAACTTTCCAAAACTTTATAAATGACATCTTTAGAGACCTACTCGATGTATACCTGGTAGTATACCTTGTCAACATCCTCATTTATTCTAATTCTCTTCAAGAACACATTAAGCATGTCAGATGGGTCCTCACCAGATTACGCATGCACAAATTATATGATAAACCAGAGAAATGTCATCTTGTTAACATCCTACCTGCAACGCTAAGGGCTTCCGGTGGGAGGAGCTGGCTAGGAGCAGAGCACGCCGAGTTGGGGCGCGCAGCATCGTCAGCTAAAAAAATATCTTGTCTCCCCTACTATCGTTCTCCCGTTGTTGGTGCTGGTAATTTGCATCCTAGGGAGGTGGGCAAGCTACATCTGGAGCCCAAGTGTGGAAGCCTGCTAGAGCTAAGTACAGGCTCAGTTGCTAGAGCCGCAAGCGACTATCCATTATTGAACCAATTTCTTGTAGTCACTAACTGTGACAGTGACCGGCAAGTGTGAAAGCCTGCAAAAGCTAAATACAGGTTCAGCTGTCAGAGGCATAAGCGGCGCTGCCGTAAGAGACTGTTCACTTTTCAACTAAGTCTTGATACTTACTGGCTGTGAGCGAGACCGACATCTCTTCACTCTCCTGCCGAATGGTCTTTAGGCAGCGGCGTGTGTTATAACGCTGGAGTCCTGCACGCGTGGGAAAATAATTAAATGCCAATCGTCTGTAAAAGGAATATAAAGAAGTCTCCGTGTACCGGACCCGCTGTGGGATGAGAACTGTCCCCTAGGGTCTGATATTGTTTCCAACTTACAGAATAACAAGCAGCTGCAAGTTGCCTTAACTTGTTGGATTGACCGGGTGTATTGTGACGCCAGCAGCTCTAATCTTCAGCTCAAGAGAAGCAGAGGCGCTCCCTGCCAGAGATACGAGGCTGCTGTCTGTTTCCTGTTATTCTATGTCTACAAGCTATGGTGGTTTCAGCTCCCGACAAGGACTAAAGAGAACCTCTTTCCTGCTGACATTTGGTTTTGAATAGGTCAAACCTACTCTGGCCGAGGCCCCCTCAACTCAGGAGCTTGAGAGCGCAAGTATTGTGCCCTTGTAAAAGGGTCTGGTCTTATGACTGTCTACAAAATTCTCTCTTTTTTTTATTTAAAGAGAACTCTGTTTCAGTTTTCATTACTGCCTGGCTGGTAGTCGGAACTTAACCTATCATAGGCCAAACACCAGATTTAATTACCATAATCTGTGGGACATTAAATTAACTGTTTCTACACTGCTATACCTTATAACTTAGCATTTTGTCTATAAACATCTCTGTTAGCCTCTTAAAGATTCAGTAGAATAAGCTGTACAAACAGGGGTAAAGAGGGTAACAAAAGATCCATATAGTCTGAGTTAAGATAGTGAATCAAAGGTACCTGTGCAGTATACAGTGAGATTAAATCTATATAAAAAAGGAGGAAAAGATAGTATAAATTCAGTCTTATTATCTCTTAAGTTTACAAGTAGAGGTTAATCAGCAACGTTTTGTCATTTCATCTGTTACTCCAGAGATTGCTGTCCATATTAGTTATACAGTTCTGCTGTTTATATATTTCTTACTGGTAACTGGTTAAGTCTGTGTCTATATCTCAATTAATATGTACCTGTCATATCCAGTTTTGCGGTAAAGGTATAAGGGGTTATAAACCGGTTAAGGGATTTTGGAAATTAAGGATAAAAATTGTATAGTGGATCTGCTTTCATATTAGAATTTATAAGCTAGAAGTCATTCTCCACTTGTATCACACAGTGGTGCCTGGTTTAGACTATAAATACCTGAAAAGCCATTACCCTAGGTGTGGTGAGGCCGAAAACATAGTTTCTATAGCGCTACAATTAATTCAGGCTCTAAGGGTATATCTATAAATACTGTTTCTTTTTCCCCCTTAACATTATAATCACAACATTTGTCACTAAACTAAGTTATTCACCCTTTTTTTTTTTTTTTTTTTTTCCTTTCTCTCTTCTCGCACGTGTGTCTTTTCACTTGTATGTATATGTATGTATATATATAGATATATAGACGTGTATTTATATTTGTGTTTGTACGGGTAGGTCTATACCTACACACCTATATAGCCACTTGGCTCTCTAGCCATTTTGTGATTCTCACTTTTTGTTTTGTGATCATCCTAATTTAGGAATTCACTGATATTAGTTGATTTTTTACACACACTCTCCACTACTTTATCTTTCTGAGTACACTCTCTATTTAGCAGAGTGCGCACTAAGGGGAAAAGACAGTATAATTTATGGACAGATATATTACGGCCTCTAAGTTTATTTCTCCAACTATGCCAGTTAAACAAAAAGATAGGAAGAACCATATTTCAGATATTCTACCTGAACCAGCAAAAGAGATGGAAGCTTCTAAATCTGACATTCAACCACTAGTAAATCAATTGTCAGAAATTTTCTTACCTCAATTTGAGCTATTACAGTCCCAAATGGCTAATCTCACGGTGGAGATTAGAAATTTTCAAACAGACTTAATGAGGTTGAGAATAGGGTGTCCGAAACAGAAGATGCCATAAACACACAAGCAAGTCAAATTACTACCCACACTAAAGATATTAAAAATATACATCGGTCCCGCCGAAATAATTTAAAGATAGTGGGGCTCCCAGAATCTAGTGAGTTTAATGACCTCTTACACTTTGCTTCTACATCTCTCCCTCAAATATTAGGTATGCAACAACAAAACACACCTTTACTGATTGAAAGAGCACATAGAATAGGCCCACAGAGGAGATCAATTAAGGGGATAAGTCAACCAAGACAAAATGACACTCCTACGACTCTATAGGAAAATTGATTTGGTGCAGGTGGGGGATGCCAGAATCCTGATTTTTCAGGACTACTCCAGTGAAACCTCACAGCAGAGGAAAGTTATGGCCCCCTACTGCACTAAACTAATTGATGCAGGACATAACGCTAGGTTAATTTACCCAGCCAAAATAATAGTAGAAGATAAAGACATTATACACACTCTGATAAATGAAGAAGAAGCAAGACAATTCTGTAGTGATTTAAAGATTAGGGTATAAATAGGAAATTGGTCAAAATTTTACAATTAGACTATTGGGTCTTTTGCGATGTTGTCGCTTGAGTGGCCAATTTTTAATTTTTTTTTTTTTTGTTGTTGTTTATTCTTCCTTCCCTTCCCCTCATTCCCCTCTTTCTCCTGTGCTCCTGTAAGGTGTCTTCCTCCATTTGATTTTTAATTAAAAAAAAAGAGAAGACATTCTCAAGTGTGTGTCTTGGAACATCGGGGGAATAACTTCCCCTATTAAAAGGAAGTTGGTTATCAAACAATTAGGTAAGCATAAACCCGATCTTGCCTTTTTGCAAGAAACCCATCTTAAAGTTGCAGAAGTAAACAAATTAAAAGTAAAATGGGTTGGCCATGTAATTGCTACCCCATGTAATAAAAGGAAAAGAGGGGTGGCCATTCTGTTTAACAAGAACCTGACATATAAAGTGTTAAATCAAACGTTAGACAAAGAAGACAGATGGCTTGTGGGTGAGATCGAGATAGGGAATATTAAATATATTTTTTGTAACATATATGGACCAAATCAGGTCGATTTAGAATTCTGGAATAAGCTTACAATGCAATTATCCCAGTATATTGGGCAAAACCTGATTTTGGTAGGCGATTTTAATTTAATCCCAACGTCGTTATTAGACAGATGTACTTCAAAGACGGCTCATTTTTCTAATACAAAGGCTAAAATATTTTCCCAGATCTGTAGACATCTAAAAGTCCATGATATTTGGCGTATCAAATATCCAGATTCGCAAAGATTCTCCTGTGAATCTAAATCTTATAGAGCATTCTCTAGAATAGATTTTTTTCTGATTTCAAGCTCAATGCTAGCAATGAAGACTGAGGTTCAAATTGCGGATATAGTTATTACGGATCATGCTATTATCTCTCTAAATATATATATGAGCAACCTAACTATTAATTCAGTAAATAACTTTTATTTCCCTAATTATTTATCTCAAGATAGGAAGTTTGTGGATTGGCTTGTTCAAAAATGGCAAGAGTATCAAGGTTTCAATAAGGAATATTTCGGAAGAATTGAGATTTTTTGGGAAGCCGCAAAAGCATATCTGAAAGGTCTAATAAAGGCATATATGGTAAAAAAGAAAAAAAAAAGCCAATGCACGGGAAATACAATTGGCAAATCAACTTAGTAACGCTTATAAGAAATACATTAATAACCCAGTCAGAACGCTCTGGAACAAATATCAGGTGGCCAAACAGGAATGGGATCTTTTTTTTAAAGAAAAGATGATACGAGAAGATATTAGAATTAGCGCAAAGTATAAGGGACAATTTGGTAGATCAGCCAAGTTTCTGGCTAGATTGAATAAATCAAGGAAAAAAAATAATACAATTGAAGCTATTAGGGACGGTCAAGTAAACTACACAGATCCACTAGATATTAAAGAAATTTTCTATAAATACTATCAAAATATTTATACAGCAAGTGAGATAAACATTGAAAATAAAAATAGTTTTTGGAATAGAGTAAGAGTCCCGAAAATTACAACATCCTTTCTGGAGATTTTAAACAGCCCCATTACAACTAAAGAAGTGGCAGAGGCTATTGATCAGGCTAAGAACAACAAAACACCTGGCCCAGATCAACTACCAGCAGAATTTTATAAGATCATTCGAAATGATGTGCTCCCTACTATAGTTAAACTGTTTAATTCATATTTTGTATTAGGGAATCCCATGTCTGAGTACTTCTCGGCGTCGGCTGTTACGCTAATACTTAAGAAAGATAAAGACCCTCTTAACCCGGCCTCGTATAGACCTATATCACTCCTAAATGTAGATTATAAATTACTTACGTCTATAATGGCTAATAGACTCAAGACAGGAATAGGTCAAATAATACATGAGGATCAATCAGGTTTTATTCCGGGGAGAACCTCTATTAGAAATCTACGGCGCATTACTATCATAATAGAATATTTTTGGGTTAATAATCATAACAGGGCCACTAACCAAGATCAAGCAATTTTAACAGCCGACGCCGAGAAGGCTTTTGACTCAGTAACGTGGGACCATTTATATACGGCATTGGATAGGTTTGGCTTTAAGGGGCAATTCCTATCTGTGATTAAATCGATATATAACCTACCCACTTCGTATATTTTGGTTAATGGTATGCCAACTGCTAGATTTCAGATTCATAGAGGGACAAGACAGGGGTGTCCCCTGTCGCCTCTTCTATTCAATATCGCCATAGAACCTCTGGCAATTCTATTGAGACATACCCTACAGGGCATTGAAATTGGTGACCAAAGAATTACCCTGTCACTTTATGCGGATGATTTGTTATTATTTTTGCAAAACACTAAACTCAGTATCCCTTTGGTCCTTGAAATTGTTGGACAATTTAGTTCCTTTTCTGGGTATAAGTTAAATCTTAGTAAATCGGAAATTCTATGGATAAATCAAAATACAGATAGCTGTAAAGATCACCCGTTTAAGGTTACAGAAACTATAAAATATTTAGGTATTAATCTAAACAGAAATCCTAACTATTGGTACAATAATAATTTTTCTACGTTTTTTGCCACTGCTGAGGAGAAATTGAGTAGATGGATTTTGTTCCCTATCTCGTTCTCAGCCAGAGTTATGATGATAAAATCGGTTCTTCTCCCGCAATTAATATACCTTTTCCAAAATCTTCCTCTTTTTGTATCAAACAAAGACCTAAGACGCTTTAACAGAAATTGTGTCTCTTTCCTATGGAATAGGAAAAGGCACTGTCTCTCCCGAGCTAAATTACATTGTCCACTAGAATTTGGAGGATTCGCCCTCCCTGACATAAAATGGTATAATAATTGTATTTTGGCATGTTTTGTTTTGGACTGGATTACAGACACCAGCTATTTCTCAAACCTTTTAACGGAAAAACAGGTGGTCGCCCCTCTTTTCCTCAAAGCTATAATTCATTGTCCAGTCACACATTTACCAAAAGAGATTAAAAAGTTGTCAGTAATCCGTAATGTGATTTTAGCATGGCAAAAGCTTTGTGTAGCCCTGGATGTAGATTATCGGATATCTGCATATCTCCCTATCAGAGGAAATAATTTATTTCCTCCTGGTTTGTCATCGGATATATTTCCAAAATGGGAAGAGAAAGGATTAATATATGTGTCACAACTATTAGATAATGACCACAAAGTAAGAACATTTGAATCTATTTTTCAAGAATATAACATACCAAATAAAAAATTTACGCGTATTTACAACTAAGGCATTTCATAAATGGAGTTCATAATATCTAATATCAGACAAGGCTACAAAGAATTTGGTATACTTAAAGATTATATTACTCTACATAAAAACAGTATTCACACTATTTCATTAATTTACAATATCTTTATGTCTAAACAAGGGCAGTTGGGTTTAGAAACTTTGACAGAGGTCTGGAGGCCTCACTTTCAAGAAATAACGCTAGAAAAGATTAAATTAAGCATTAAGCGAGTAAAAGACGCCAAAATCCCTATATCCTGGAAGGAATCCCACATAAAACTAATCAATAGGGCATATGTCACACCAAAATTGTTAGCTAAATGGACAAGTAGTAATTCAGGAGACTGTTTTAAGTGCAGGAAGTCGGACTCTGATCTTCTACACTGTCTATGGTACTGCCTTAAAATTAGGCAATTTTGGCTTAAGATATTCTATTGGTGGTCTAAAATTTGCAAGGAAAACTTTGCATTAGATCCATTTCAAGTTTTTTTTCTAGTTAGGGAATCAACTACAAAATTCTCTAAGGTGATTAATACACACATCTTATTGGGCCGCAATCTAATTTTCCGATTTTGGAAAAACAAGAATGCTCCTTCATTCAAGTTATTTAAGCAAGAGGTCTACTCGCAGATTATGTTCGAACAATTAAATAGTGACCCTTTATCCTCAAGTCAGACTCAATGTTTTTTTGATAAATGGCTTACTGTAATTTTGGATTTACCATATAATTCACAATACTCATTAACCAAGTGCTTTCATAAGTCAGACTTTTTTGGTACACTGATTCTCAGGAATGTATTTCCAGTTTCCTGGTATTAATACAGTATTTTTGTGTAGATATTGACCATGATATGGAAGTGGAGAGACCCGGAGCACCCCTTTTTTTTTCTTTTTCTTTTTTTTCTCTCTCCTTCCCGTCTCTTCCCTCTCCTACCCCTTCCCCCCTCTCCCCCCCTTTTTTTTTTTCTCTCCTTTTCTTTTCTCCTTTTCTTTTTTAGGTTCAGTTAAAAACGGTAGCACAACTGTATGACATCGGAAGGTTTGGATTTTAGATCCTAATATTAAGAATGTCATGATAATCTCAGTAGTCACTGTACAGTATAGATGATTAGCGCAGGATTTAATTACTGCTTCTGTCTCTCCTACTTAGGCGAAGATGTTCGTTTATAATTTTACAAATAAGATAGAAATGAATGATATGCTTTCTTCTCTCTTTTTTTTCTTTCTTTCTTTTTTTTGCATGTTATGTTCCCTGTGCTATGTATAAGGAATTTGCTGTATTCGTGACAAATATTTGTTCAACTGTAATATATTTTGTGCTTGAAGATAAATAAAAATATAAAAAAAAAAAAAAAAAGAGAAATGTCTGTTTCATGTCCAAGAAATTTCATTCCTTGGTTATCACATAAGTTTATCTGGTATCCGAATGGAAAAGAATAAGGTACAAGCAAAAATAGATTGGCCTACACCTAAGAATTGGAAGGATATACAACGATTTCTTGGATTCGCTAATTGTTACTGTAAATTTATTAAAAACTTCTCATCTATCACCAAACCTATCAGTCACTTGACAAGTAATACAACTTCTTTCCATTGGACACAACAGGCTCAGTCAACTTTTGATTTTTTAAAAACCAGGTTCTCAGAAGCTCCCATTCTTCATTTTCCAGACTCTTCTCTGCAATATATACTACAGGTGGATGCATCCGAGTATGCCATCGGGGCACTGTTATTCCAACGTAGATCTTTCTCTGAACCTATTCATCCTGTAGCCTTTCTTTCCAAGGTAATGAGTCCAGCCGAGTTGAACTACCCCATAGGGGAAAAATAATTACTCGCAATCAAATTCTCTCTAGAACATTGGTGACATCTCTTAGAAGGAACTCAACATCCTTTTTTAATTTACACTGATCATAAAAATTTGGAATACCTCTGAACGAATAAAACATTAAGTGCACAACAAGTTAGATGGAGTCTCTACCTCTAGGTTCCATTATAACATCATATACCGCCCTGGAAACAAAAATAGGAAGGCAGATGCTCTGTCTCGAAAATATAAAAGACCCAACACTAACACTGCTCCTTCTACAGTGATACCATTAGAAAATTGTATTGGCATAACCACTGAACATACTGAAATAGTAAAGGAAGAACAAAGATTGGATTCCCTGTACCTACACAAGAGACATCTTTACATTCCTAAAACCCTAACATCCATCATAGAAGAAACTTTTGGTGGCCTTCTATGCAAGAATCGATAACCAAGTACATACAGTCATGCCCGATATGCACAATTTCTAAGTCAGAAAAAAGAAAACCTTATGGCCCCTTCTAATGTCTTTACCAGTCCCTTCCAGACCATGGTATCACCTTGGCATGGATTTAATTGTGGATTTGCTGAATTCTGACAACCAAAAGACCATACTTGTAGTAGTTGATTTGTTCACGAATATGTCACATTTTATTCCCTACAGAAAACTTCCTACCTCTGCTGAAACTGCTCAATTATTTCTTACACACATTGTGAAATTGCATGGTGTTCCTGCTATAATCACAACTGATCGTGGAACACAGTTCACATCTAAATTTTGGAAGGAACTCTGCAAATCCTTACAGATATAACAACGTTATAGCACATCTTTCCACCCACAGACTAATGGGCAAACTGAAAGGGTGAACCAATGGCTTGAGACGTACCTACGCTGGTATTGCTAATCCCAACAGGATAACTGGGCATCTCTTCTTCAATGGCAGAGTATTCGTATAATAACACCATCAACTCCTCAACAAGATTAACACCCTTCTTTGCAATCTTTGGTTATCATCCTTCATTCAACTTAAGTTTTCAAAGTACATTCACTTGCCCACAGGTTGATGTTCTTACCAATAGCATTAACCAAAATTTCTGTATTCTCTCTGAGAATATACAGAATGCTCAACTGATACAGAAAAAACACTATGACACCAGATGTCGTCCAGCACCTCCTTATGTCATCGTAGATCATGTATGGTTGTCCATGAAAAATCTAAAACTTCAGATACCAAGCAAGAAGTTGGGTGGTTTGTTTGTTGGACCTTTTGAAATTACTAAAATCATCAACACTAATGCAGTTGCTCTTCGACTCCCACCTACCTACCATGTACACCCCACTTTGGTTGTCTCCTTGTTAAAACCTTACGTCTCAACTCGTCTACAGGATTCTCATTCCCAACCTGATCAGATGGAAGGGCTCATCTCTTGAGGATTATTCTTGGGAACCCTCAACCAATTTGAATGCCCCTCGTCTAGTTTCATTGTTTAATAGACGTCATCCAGACCGACCAAAGCCTGAAGCGTCTGAGCTGCTTCCTTGAGGTGGGGGATATGTCATGTCCTGTTTCTATATTTGCTGTAATACCCCTTTAAGACTTTGCTATAAACGTACCTTTCACCTGCACACAGCTGCTTAGTAATTTGAATCCTGATTCGACTGTCTCTGCAGCCTCACACAAGCAGCCCACTTTACAAGCTCCTAGCAAGTATTCCAGCTTTCTTTTCTCCCTGGAAGGAATCAACTACTTCACAGAAATTCAAAATATAATTTGCTAAAGAGATCTCTGCATTTTGACATATTTACTGAACCAGCAAATCTATTGTCTTTAGACTCACTGTATATATTGAGCATCAACCTTAGCCTTGTCCTCTGCAGTACATACTGTTCAGGCTCACCCCAGCTTGTGACTCCACTTTAGAGTTAGAGGTAAAGATACGATTTATTTAAGCACCAATCTGTTTTGATCCGGATTGTTTACTGCATTATCTGCACACAAATCAAACAACCTGTTTGCCTGTCAGCTCCTGCATAACACTACAGGTTTCACAGACTGCCTAGCAATCATTCTAGGGTATATGCTGCCAAAAGTAATCTGATACCTCTTGTAACCTTTCTCAAATCTGTTTATGTGTATCAGCTCTCACAGGATATAAACTACCTAGATATTTGTTCTGCTGTTGTGATCCACATCATAAATAATTTAAGTGTGAGATAAAATTACTCTTTTTGGTAGACTTTGTTTCCAAACATTCTACATCATTTTATTAATTCACTTCTGACTTATCAAACTACTTCCCAATAGTAGTTATTTTGTCGATGGTGATACATTCACCATTTAAGGGTATACAGTATTACCTTGATAATGTAGTTCTGCAGTTGTGGTCCACCAAATAGTTCAGTGTCAATCATTACACCATGGTATGCCTGTGAGCAAACAACCGGAACGGACTAACAAAGCTAAGTGAAGGGAGGGGTGGCTACAAGAAAGGTAATACATCTCTTTCTCTCTGAAGTTAAAGAACTGAAAACTTTCGATTGAGCCAATTTGCAGATAGTAAATCTCCCTGTCACATTATATGCTTGTTGTGCTATGTTTTCCTGGTAGCTCTTACAATCAGCTAATAATTAACAACTTTCTGCCTGACATTGCTACATACTGACACACTGAAAAAGTGGAAGAAATACAGAGGGCAACTCCTAGTGCAGATGAGTTAGCAATATATGTACCCAGTAGCTTCTCCCTTTAGAAAGATACTCACACAGTAAAAAGCACACTATAGTGCTAATGCAGCCTGCTGGGTATATTACAGTGGCCCAGCGCACATACACACTCCGGCAATTAACTGTTCCAGGGTTTTTTGACGGTCAAATGAAAAGATAGGAGACTTCAGTTGATAAAAAAGAGCTTTATATAAAAACCATTGAATGAACAAATAAAATCAATCAGTAAAACACGATACGCGTTTCTCAGAGCTAACCACTCTGTTTCCTCAGGCAAGTAATACTGATCTATAGCTGAAGTCTCCTATTTATGTAACCTTAAACCAATTAGGATGTGAGTTACACCCAGTACACACCCTTTTTCTTTTCCCACAGGTGCATATATGTTTTTTTTTTTAAAACAGCATTGCTTCATTAACCCCTTAATGACCGGACCATTTTTCAATTTTCTTACCCTTAATGACAATGGCTATTTTTACATTTCTGCAGTGTTTGTGTTTAGCTGTAATTTCCCTCTTACTCATTTACTGTACCCACACATATTATATACAGTTTTTATCGCCATTAAATGGACTTTCTAAAGATACCATTATTTTCATCATATCTTATAATTTCCTATAAAAAAAAATATAAAATATGAGGAAAAAATTGAAAAAAACACACTTTTTCTAACTTTGACCCCCAAAATCTGTTACACATCTACAATCACCAAAAAACACCTATGCTAAATAGTTTCTAAATTTTGTCCTGAGTTTAGAAATACACAATGTTTACATGTTCTTTACTTTTTTTGCAAGTTATAGGGCAATAAGTACAAGTAGCACTTTGCTATTTCCAAACAACTTTTTTTCAAAATTAGCGCTAGTTACATTGGAACCCTGATATCTGTCAGGAATACCTGAATATCCCTTGACATGTATATATTTTTTTTAGAAGACAACCCAAAGTATTGATCTAGGCCCATTTTGGTATATTTCATGCCACCATTTCACCGCCAAATGTCATCAAATAAAAAAAAAAGTTCACTTTTTCACAAATTTTGTCACAAACTTTAGGTTTCCCACTGAAATTATTTACAAACAGCTTCTGCAATTATTGCACAAATGGTTGTAAATGCTTCTTTGGGATCCCCTTTGTTCAGAAATAGCAGACATATATGGCTTTGGGATTGCTTTTTGGTAAGTAGAAGGCCGCTAAATGCTGCTGCGCACCACACGTAAATTATGCCCAGCAGTTAAGGGGTTAATTAGGTAGGTTGTAGGGAGCTTGCATGGTTAATTTTAGCTTTAGGGTAGTGTAGTAGACAACCCCAAGTATTGATCTAGGCCCATTTTGATATATTTTATGCCACTATTTCACCGCCAAATGCGAGCAAACAATTAAAAAAAAATTCATTTTTCACAATTTTAGGTTTCTCACTGAAAGTATTTACAAACAGCTTGTGCTATTATGGCACAAATTGTTGTAAAAGCTTCTCTGGGATCCCCTTTGTTCAGAAATAGCAGACTTATATGGCTTTGGCGTTGCTTTTTGGTAATTAGAAGGCCACTAAATGCTGCTGCGCACCACACGTAAATTATGCCCAGCAGTGAATGGGGTTAATTAGGTAGGTTGTAGGGAGCTTGCAGGGTTAATTTTAGCTTTAGGGTAGAGATCAGCCTTCCACCTGACACATCCACCCCCTGATCCCTCCCAAACATTTCTCTTCCCTCCCCCACCCCACAATTGTCCCCGCCATCTTAAGTACTGGCAGAAAGTCTGCCAGTACTAAATAAAAGGAGTTTTTCTTTTCTTTAATAAAAAAAAAAAAAATGTTTTAGCTGTGATGGACCCCTGCCTTAGCCCCAACCTCCATGATCCCCCCCCAGCTCTCTAACCCTCTCCCCTACCTAATTGCCGCCATCTTGGGTACTGGCAGCTGTCTGCCAGTACCCAATTTGCCCCAAAAACAAGTGTTTTTTTTATCTTTTTTGCAATTATTAATGTTTTCTGTAGTGTAGCAGCCCCCCACAATACCCCAACCCCCTCCCCCTCCCAGATCCTTATATATTTATTTTTTTTAATTCTTTTTTCCCCCCTCTTCCCTCCTCATTGGTGTCAGTGGCCAGCTAATCGCGCACGCGTGCGCCCCCGCACACTCCCGGCACCCGGCGTGCACATTGCACTTACAGGAGCCGGATGCTGGGTAGCGATGGGCCGCCCACCCGCCTCCCTGTTATGCTCCCACCCACCAATGAACTGGCACCATCGCTACCGGTGCAGAGAGGGCCACAGAGTGGCTCTCTCTGCATCGGAGTCTTCTAAAAAGGTATTGCAGGATGCCTCCATATGGAGGCATCACTGCAATACCCTGAGAGCTGCTGGAAGCGATTGTGATCGCTTCCAGCACTCTCTTAGACAACTGACGTACCAGGTACGTCTATTGTCATTAACTGGTTGTTAATGCATGACGTACCTGGTACGTCAGTTGTCATTAAGGGGTTAAAAAATATTACATATCTAATGTGATCCAATACATAATGTGCAAAAATCGTGTCTAAAACTTACATGAATGCAAAGATATACAATGTAGAAAAACTTTAGCAAAGAGTTACATAGACATATGAAAGTGATACACCACATTAAACAATCTTGTTTGTAAACACAAAAATATATATGAGTACATAAACCTTATAATGGTTTTCTTCCTCGGTAATCTACACCTATTACCACATTCTTATTGTTATGTAAGATCATCTTGAAATGCCAGTTTTCCATATCGTAGAGACTATGCTTGCTGTTTAAAAATACTGACCAATACAATCATGCAGTGTGTGTGAGTAATGACCAATGTCCGTGTGTTATTCTGTGTCTGTTATGGTGTTCACAGCCGAACTTCTAACTCGACCCTTGTCCCTGCTTGTATTAGCATTTATTGTAAAAAGACACTCTGTATTTATTTTGTATATTAGTCCTCTTAAACCTAATTAGAAGCCGGTATAAACGCCCCTATATATACTGATCCGACGTGATTTTGTTACATAGAAGTTGGAATCGGCAATGTTTTAAAGTAAATAGCCAATCAAATCACTATATGAAAAAGAGGTGTGTGGATCTTACCCAATGACTATGTTTAATAAAATTTGAGCCAATCTGTGAAGCTGTATTTTCAAGCAGGCTGATCTTTTCCTCACAGCCCTTAGCCGCTATAGCTATAATAATACAGACTATAGCTAACAAACAGTGCGATGTCTAAGTGTTATATAATTACCTATCCCAAAAGAATTTTTCTTACATATCCTGATAGATTGTTAACTCCTCTACAATAAGACGATATATCATATAATCCTCGTATTTAAATGAATATTATATCACTATCTGTATGGAGGTGTGTCCGTATTAGCCAGTGATCCTTCATGACTATTATAGTAGACTAGATAAATGTGATAATGTGGAGCAGTGAAAGTAAATGAAAAGCTATTATTAACTATGACCTATTCAAAGTACCGTGTGTGCCTGTATCTATTGTGAAAATCGGTAAAAATGATATATAGATGAACCTGTGTTATCAAGTGGTAAGAATGTCTATAGAATAGATGTACATTCCTAATCTTTTGTATACATCCATAAACTTGAATAAAGGTGTACTAAATAATGTAAATCAATATATCAATACAAATATAATATACAATATTGTGTATATAATATGAAACATCCCATATGATGTTTTTCTAAACAAATATATGGTATTATTGACCACAAGGACAATATTGTACCTATGCATATAAACAATAAATAATAAAATGTGAACCTAATATAATAACTAAATAAAATTAAAAGATAGTTAATAAATATGTGTAGATGAATATAATGTTCCTTATCTATGGAAGTTATATGTATATGTATCTGATATATAAGCGACTATAAAAATAGTGTGAATATTATATGTATAATACTATATATATGTGACAAATTTCTGCAACTAAGTAGATAATGAATATGTACAAAATAAAATATCGATAATTATTGATTAAACATAAATTATAAAATGGCTAAATAAAAAAATAGCATTATATGCTTGTTGTGCTATGTTTTCCTGGTAGCTCTTACAATTGGCTAATAACTAACAACTTTCTGCCTGACATTGCTACATACTGACACACTGCTGGTGATATAAGCTTGTGACTGTAAACGTTTTTTCCAAAATCAAGAACTGATGGAAAATAAGTAATATTCATACATATAAGGGGACTGCGCTGGAATAAGCATGCCTTGCAACTAACAATATACCAGCGCTGGTCACTACTTGCCTATAACAATAATTTTTTTGTTTCTTTATTTTTTCTTATGTGTGCACACAAGCTTTATGAGCAATATTTGTGATGTTTTGCAGATATAACTTAGGAAATGTAATTATATATGGACCCAAGAGATAATTGCCTATGACTGCTTCTGCTGTATGAATAGGTATTAACTATTGCTACACCTGCACTATTCTTGTTGTTTCTCTGTTCTTTGTTTTTAAGAACTAGATGAATAAATAGGTGTTTTTGTAATATTTAAAAGAGTGCCCTATTCCCTGTCTTTAAAGGGACATTAAACCCAAAAATTTTCTTTCATGATTCAAATAGAGGACACAATTTTTAAAAACTTTCCAATTTACTTCTATTATCAATTTGTTTTAATTCTCATGTTATTCTTTGTTGAAGAGATACCTAGGTAGGCAGCGTGCACATGCCTGAAGCACTACACGACAGGAAATAGTGCTGCCATCTAGTGCCCCTGCTAATGTATAATATTGTTGCAAAACTGCTGCTATATAGTGCGGCAGGCACGTGCACACTCTTGAGCTTACATTCTTGCTTTTCCACAAAGGATAACAAGAAGACTAAGAAAATTTGATAATAGAAGTAAATTAGAAAGTTGTTTAAAATGTTATGTTCTATCTAAATCATGAAAGAAAAAAATTGGGTTTTATGTCCCTTTAAGGAAGCTCTCAAGATTTGAGATCATTTTCTTTCTTTATTTACAAAGTATAAATGTAATTGTCTGCACCAATAAAAAGTTATCTTGCTTCTATAAATGTACACCTAACTGTTTTGAACAGGTATATCAAAATATATAAATCAGTAGTTGTCATGATAGTTGTATCTTCTGTTCATATTTTGACAATATTTACGCATAATGTAATATGGAAAGAGGACGTTAGTTATTAACTCTTGTTTATCTGAAATACCCAATGAGTGTTGTAATAACCTACCTTTATATAGTGTAGATACAGTGCTACAGTTGCAACTGAAATTTGGCTCTCATATTTTCTGAGATTATCATGCTCATTTTGAGGCAGAGAAACTATTTTCAGATGAATAAAACATATTCCATCTTTTAGCACTTACGTCTTTGATGTTAAAATGTCATATTGAGTTATATTTTTTTTTTAAAAAACAACTAAACAAAACACATAAACATGTCTTCTTAGATTCTGTCCAAGTGCTAACAACAGCAACATAAAGGCAATCTCCCAATTATAAATTAATTATACTTTATAATTGTAAATGACTGTTGTGTGGAAGAAAGAAAAGAATTCCCACCAAGGACTCTTGTTAAACACTCTTTGCCCAGACTGATATGTGGAACAAGCTATGCTTGAAACTTAACTTTTATTAAAAATTCAAAAGTTAAAAAAAATGGGAAAAATAATAACAAAATATTTTAAAATCAAATGTTTCAGTGTATTCAGCAATTGAATTCCTGTTGAAATAATTTATAAATATTATGCCTTTGGATAATTATTACATTTTGTCTTCAACAGGATTATAAATGTTAATCAGAGCACTAATATTATTTGAAATATGCGTTGTAGATTCTGTAAACAATTAAACTCTATTCAAGTTGGTCTGGAAATTGAATACCTTTAGAAATGAGTCACCAAAACTGACTCTGAATATGGTAATCCTATATAATAAAAGGCAAAGTATGTTTGTCCGAAGCTGTCATGCGCAGTAGAGACTATGCGTGAGGACAAACACACCTGGCCTTCCAACTAACCTGCCGTCGTTTGGTGTAGTTGGCGTGGCCGGGCGGGTGCGGAGTGGGCGTGACTGGGCAGGTGCGATGTGGGTGTGACCGGGCGTGACATAGGGCGGGGTGTGACACGGGCGGGGCCAGCTGCTAAGAGACAGAGAGCTTTAAAGAGGGGGGATAGAGAGAGCAGAAGAGGAGGGAGAGAGAGACAGCAAAAGAGAGAGGGGGAGAGAGACAGCAAAAGAGAGAGGGGGAGAGAGACAGCAAGATAGAGAGGGGGAGAGAGACAGCAAAAGAGACGGGGGAGAGAGACAGCAAAAGAGAGGGGGGAGAGAGACAGCAAAAGAGAGGGGGGAGAGAGACAGCAAAAGAGAGGGGGGGAGAGAGAAAGCAAAAGAAATGGGGAGAGAGACAGCAAAAGAGAGGGGGGAGAGAGATCACAAAAGAAAAGGGGGAGAGAGACAGCACAAAAGAGAGGGGGAGAGAGACAGCAAAAGAGAGGGGGGAGAGGGACAGCAAAAGAGAGGGGGGATAGAGAGAGGGAAAGAGAAACAGCAAAAGAGAGAGGGGGAGAGAGACATCAAAATAGAGAGGGGGAGAGAGACCGCAAAAGGGAGGGGAGATAGAGAGAGGGAGAGAGAGACAGCAGGTGGGTGGGTGCGGAGTGGGCGTGACTGGGCAGGTGCGGCGTGGGCGTGACACGGGGCGGGGTGTGACACGGACGGGGCCAGATACCGGGGCCAGCTGCTAAGAGACAGAGAGCTCTAAAGAGGGGGGATAGAGAGAGCAGAAGAGGGGGGAGAGAGAGAGGGAGAGAGAGACCGCAAAAGAGAGAGGGGGAGAGAGAAGAGAGGGGGAGAGAGACAGCAAAAGAGAGGGGGAGAGAGACAGCAAAAGAGATGGGGGAGAGAGACAGCAAAAGAAAGGGGGAGAGAGACAGCAAAAGAGAGGGGGGATAGAGCACAAAAGAAAGGGGGGAGAGAGACAGCACAAAAGAGAGGGGGGAGAGGGACAGCAAAAGAGAGGGGGGATAGAGAGAGGGAGAGAGAGACAGCAAAAGAGAGAGGGAGAGAGACAGCAAAAGAGAGAGGGGGAGAGAGACAGCAAAATAGAGAGGGGAGAAAGACAGCAAAAGAGAGGGGGTAGAGAGAGGGAGAGAGAAACAGCAAAAGAGAGGGGGGAGAAAGACAGCAAAAAAGAGAGGGGAGAGAGACAGCAAGAGAGAGAGGGGGAGAGAGACAGCAAAAGAGAGGGTGAAGAGAGACAGCAAAAGGGAGGGGGGGAAAAGACAGCAAAAGAGAGGGGGGAGAAAGACAGCAAAAGAGAGGGGGGAGAGAGACAGAAAAAGAGAGGGGTGAGAGAGACAGCAAAAGAGAGGGGGTATAGAGCACAAAAGAGAGGGGGAGAGAGCACAAAAGAGAGGGGGAGAGTGCACAAAAGAGAGGGGGGGAGAGAGACAGAAAAAGAGAGGGGGGAGAGAGACAGCAAAAGAGAAGAGGGATAGAGCACAAAAGAGAGGGGGGAGAGAGCACAAAAGAGAGGGGGAGAGAGCACAAAAGAGAGGAGGGAGAGTGCACAAAAGACAGGGGAGAGTGCACAAAAGAGAGGGGGAGAGAGCACAAAAGAGAGGGGAGAGAGCGCAAAAGAGAGGGGGGAGAGAGTGCAAAAGAGGGGGAGAGAGCGCAAAAGAGAAGGGGAGAGAGAGCGCAAAAGAGGGGGAGAGAGAGCACAAAAGAGGGTGGAGAGAGAGCACAAAAGAGAGGGGGAGAGAGAGCGCAAAAGAGAAGGGGAGAGAGAGCGCAAAAGAGAGGGGGGGAGAGAGAGCAAAAGAGATAGGGGAGAGAGACAGCAAAAGAGAGGGGGGAGAGAGAGAGCAAAAGAGAGGAGGGAGAGAGACAGCAAAAGAGAGAGGGAGAGAGAGACAGCAAAAGAGAGAGGGGGAGAGAGACAGCAAAATAGAGAGGGGAGAAAGACAGCAAAAGAGAGGGGGGTAGAGAGAGGGAGAGAGAAACAGCAAAAGAGAGGGGGGATAAAGACAGCAAAAAAGAGAGGGGAGAGAGACAGCAAGAGAGAGAGGGGGAGAGAGACAGCAAAAGAGAGGGTGAAGAGAGACAGCAAAAGGGAGGGGGGAGAAAGACAGCAAAAGAGAGGGGGGAGAAAGACAGCAAAATAGAGGGGGGAGAGAGACAGAAAAAGAGAGGGGTGAGAGAGACAGCAAAAGAGAGGGGGTATAGAGCACAAAAGAGAGGGGGAGAGAGCACAAAAGAGAGGGGGAGAGTGCACAAAAGAGAGGGGGCGAGAGAGACAGAAAAAGAGAGGGGGGAGAGAGACAGCAAAAGAGACGGGGGATAGAGCACAAAAGAGAGGGGGGAGAGAGCACAAAAGAGAGGGGGAGAGAGCACAAAAGAGAGGAGGGAGAGTGCACAAAAGACAGGGGAGAGTGCACAAAAGAGAGGGGGAGAGAGCGCAAAAGAGAGGGGAGAGAGCGCAAAAGAGAGGGGGAGAGAGTGCAAAAGAGGGGGAGAGAGCGCAAAAGAGAAGGGGAGAGAGAGCGCAAAAGAGGGGGAGAGAGAGCACAAAAGAGGGTGGAGAGAGAGCACAAAAGAGAGGGGGAGAGAGAGCGCAAAAGAGAAGGGGGAGAGAGAGCGCAAAAGAGAGGGGGGAGAGAAAGCAAAAGAGATGGGGGAGAGAGACAGCAAAAGAGAGGGGGGAGAGAGAGAGCAAAAGAGAGGAGGGAGAGAGACAGCAAAAGAGAGGGGGAGAGAGAAAGCAAAAGAGAGGGGGGAGAGAGACAGCAAGAGAGAGAGGGGGATAGAGACAGCAAAAGAGAGGGGGAGACAGCAAAAGAGAGGGGGGAGAGAGGCAGCAAAAGAGAGGGGGGAGAGAGACAGCAAAAGAAAGGGGGGGGAGAGACAGCAAAAGAGAGGGGGGAGAGAGAGCACAAAAGAAAGGGGGGAGAGAGACATCCCAAAAGAGAGGGGGGAGAGGGACAGCAAAAGAGAGGGAGGATAGAGAGAGGGAGAGAGAGACAGCAAAAGAGAGAGGGGGAGAGAGACAGCAAAATAGAGAGGGGGAGAAAGACAGCAAAAGAGAGGGGGGATAGAGAGAGGGAGAGAGAGACAGCAAAAGAGAGGGGGGGAGAAAGACAGCAAAAAAGAGAGGGGAGAGAGACAGCAAAGAGAGAGGGGGGGAGAGAGACAGCAAAAGAGAGGGGGGAGAGAGACAGCAAAAGGGAGGTGGGAGAAAGACAGCAAAAGAGAGGCGGGAGAGAGACAGAAAAAGAGAGGGGGAGAGAGACAGCAAAAGAGAGGGGGGATAGAGCACAAAAGAGAGGGGGAGAGAGCACAAAAGAGAGGGGGAGAGTGCAGAAAAGAGAGGAGGGAGAGAGACAGAAAAAGAGAGGGGGGAGAGAGACAGCAAAAGAGAGGGGTGATAGAGCACAAAAGAGAGGGGGAGAGAGCACAAAAGAGAGGAGGGAGAGTGCACAAAAGAGAGGGGGAGAGTGCACAAAAGAGAATGGGAGAGAGTTCAAAAGAGAGGGGGAGAGAGCGCAAAAGAGGGTGGAGAGAGAGCAAAAGAGGGTGGAGAGAGAGCGCAAAAGAGAGGGGGAGAGAGAGCGCAAAAGAGAAGGGGAGAGAGAGTGCAAAAGAGAGGGGGGAGAGAGAGAGCAAAAGAGATGGGGGAGAGAGACAGCAAAAGAGAGGGGGGAGAGAGAGAGCAAAAGAGAGGAGGGAGAGAGACAGCTAAAGAGAGGGGGGAGAGAGAAAGCAACAGAGAGGGGGGAGAGACAGCAAAAGAGAGGGGGGAGAGAGTACAAAAGAGAGGGGGAGAGAGCAGAAAAGAGAAGGGGAGAGTGCACAAAAGAGAGGGGGAGAGTGCACAAAAGAGAGGGGGGAGAGTGCACAAAAGAGAGGGGGAGAGAGCAAAAGAGAGGGGGGAGAGAGAGAGCAAAAGAGATGGGGGAGAGAGACAGCAAAAGAGAGGGGGGAGAGAGAGAGCAAAAGAGAGGAGGGAGAGAGACAGCTAAAGAGAGGGGGGAGAGAGAAAGCAACAGAGAGGGGGGAGAGACAGCAAAAGAGAGGGGGGAGAGAGTACAAAAGAGAGGGGGAGAGAGCAGAAAAGAGAAGGGGAGAGTGCACAAAAGAGAGGGGGAGAGTGCACAAAAGAGAGGGGGGAGAGTGCACAAAAGAGAGGGGGGAGAGAGCAAAAGAGAGGGGGAGAGAGCGCAAAAGAGAGGGGGAGAGAGAGCGCAAAAGAGGGGGGAGAGAGAGCGCAAGAGAGAGGGGGAGAGAGAGCACAAAAGAGAGGGGGGAGAGAGAGCGCAAAAGATAGGGGGAGAGAGAGCACAAAAGAGAGGGGGGAGAGAGAGCGCAAAAGATAGGGGGAGAGAGAGCGCAAAAGAGGGGGGAGAGAGAGCCTAAAAGAGGGGGGGAGAGCGCAAAATTGGAGGGAAGAGAGAGCGCAAAAGAGAGGGGTGAGAGAGAGCACAAAAGAGAGGGGGGAGAGAGAGCGCAAAAGAGAGGGGGGAGAGAGAGAGCAAAAGAGAGGGGGGAGAGAGAGCAAAATAGAGGGGGGAGAGAGAGAGCAAAAGAGAGGAGGGAGAGAGAAAGCAAAAGAGGGGGGAGAGAGAGAGAGCAAAAGAGAGGGGAGAGAGAGCAAAAGAGAGGGGGAGAGAGAGAGCAAAAGAGAGGGGGGTGAGAGACAGCAAAAGAGAGGGGGGAGAGTGCCCAAAAGAGAGGGGGGAGAGTGCACAAAAGATAGGAGGGAGAGTGCACAAAATAGAGGGGGAGAGACAGCGCAAAAGAGAGGGGGAGGGAGCGCAAAAGAGAGGGAGGAAGAGAGAGGGGGGAGAGAGAGCAAAAGAGAGGGGGGAGAGAGAGAGCAAAAGAGAGGGGGGGAGAGAGAGAGCAAAAGAGAGCGGGAGAGAGAGAGAGTAAAAGAGAGGGGGAGAGAGTAAAAGAGAGGGGAGAGAGAGAGCAAAAGAGAGAGCAAAAGAGAGGAGAGAAAGAGAGGGGGGATAGAGAGAGCAAGGGGTGGGACCGCTGTACTGCAAAAAATGGCCCGTGTACACGGGCTTTAGGACTAGTATTCATATAATACATTTGTAGTGCTCTGATTAACATTTAGAATCCTGTTGAACACAAATATTTAAACAGGAGTTCAATAACTGGATACACTGAAATTGATTTTAAAATAATTTTTATGATTTTTACAATTTTTTTATCTATTAATTTATAAGAAAAGTAAAGTTTTAAGCATTGCCTGTTCCACATATCATTGTGGACAGAGAGTGCTTAAAGGGACAGTCTAGACCCAATACATAATTTTGATTACTTATTTTTACATACCAGAGAAGCATCCTGCAACTGGTCCCACATCTATAAACTTCTAAGAAGTACATGAAACATTTAAATATTCATCAGTTGATAAGAGTAAAAAATGGCTGCCAAGCTCTGCCCACCTATTGCGTGTATATTTTGATATGTTAAATTTCTCCAATCATGATGGACTCTTAAATAGGTTTTCCTACTCGCACATGCTGATTTGTGCATATGCCGTTAGAAATAGCTAACTGAAAAATATTAAAATGTGCACTGCTAAACTTTTTTTTACAAGAAAACGGATTAATGGACAAGAAAAACAATCTGTAGGCAGAGCACATGTACTTCTTACAAGCTTATAGATGTGGAACCTGTTGCAAGATGCTTGTCTGGTATCTAACAAAGAGTAATAATTAACAAGTAATAGACTGTCCCTTTAACAAGCATCCTTGGTGGGAATTATTTTCTTTTTTTCACACAACAGTTATTCATGTGTCTTCTTGGAGATTGCTGATCTTCTACATGTTTCATATGATGCTTTACACTACAGTGAGGATCCCAGACCATCAATTGGACTATACAGAGATGTAATATTACTTCATAACTCTGTTCAGTCGTAAGCTTTATCCTTTAATGTGATGCTGTCATTGTGCTTCATCTGACATTATTTTATCACTTTTCTTATTATTTTCTTTAGTGACATTTCTCTACACTTAACCTTTTACTTCCTTGCTTGGAAAGTCAGAATTGATTTCCCCCTACTTTGGGTGCCATTTAGTCAACCTTTCTCTCTCACTTAATACTAAGCATTACCTTTTTTTTCTGTAAAAGGCCCATGATTAGATACAATTATACCTACCCTATATTAGAGGGCAATAGACACATATTTGCTTTCACAATAAGTCAAGGGAAATCGTTTTATATCTCGATTGATCATCATTGTTTATGTCAGACCTTCCAGTATGATTTTCAAGCTGAAGAAAAAGGTGAGGTTATGGTGCACAAGTAATTATTCCATTCCCTGCTCAGAAACAAAAATATTCTAAAAAGAAGAATGGAATGTAAAAACAGTCTGGTGATCATGTGAAAACACGATAGATAGATAGATAGATAGATAGATAGATAGATGGATAGATGATAGATAGATAGATAGATAGATAGATAGATAGATGGATAGATGATAGATAGATGATAGATAGATAGATAGATAGATAGATAATAGAAAGATAGATATCTGATAGATTCATTTATTTATTAATGTTTTAGAAAAGTGCAGGGTGAGAGGCAGTCAGCCTTAATTTTTAGAAATAGATGTTTCTATTACAATTACAAAAACAGAGCGTTACTTCCAAATCAAAAGAAAGTTTTTTCATCAAGGGGCATATCTATCAAGCTGCTCCATAACCTGTCCGTCTGCGCTAAAGAGGCGGACAGACATCGCCACAATTCAACCCGATCGAATACGATCGGGTTGATTGACACCCCCTGCTAGTGGCCGATTGGCCGCGAATCTGCAGGGGGCAGCGTTGAACCAGCCGTTCACAAGAGCTGCTGGTGCAATGCTGAATACGGAGAGCGTATTGCTCTCCGCATTCAGCGAGGTCTGTCGGACATTATCCGCAATGTCGGATCATGTCCAACAGGCCTTTCATAAATAGGCCCCCAAGTGTTTTTTCAAATTGACAGATACATGCAGATTATAATGTCTTATCCATTATAACAATAGATATGCAAGTAGTTTACTCTGGAGATATTTATTTCAGACAATTCAATAGCTTCTTTACAACCCACATTAGACGAGGAGTAAATGAGGTTTGTCTCATGCTGACAACAAAGCAAAGCAGCATAGTTTTTAGTACGTCTAATAAACATAAAGTTTTTCTCTAACAAATGAATCTGGTGCTTTACAATTGTTGTTACATCAGATATTACAGTCTTTCTTCACCTTATTACTTATTTAATGATAGTTTTAATATTATAGAAAAATGTAGGAAGGAAAATGGATATACCAGAGCACTCAAAGTGAACTATTAAGGATTGATTCACAGTGTGAGTTGGAGTGCAGGACTGGGTGTTATAAATAAAACATAACTTTTAATAATGTCCAAGTAAAAATGGTAAATAATAGTGATAAACATTCACACAGTGTAGTGTATATTAAAATCAATTAAAAAAGGAGATGAATGCTGAAGTGCCAAATAGTGGCCATACAAAGTATGTCAAGTGGGTAATTCACAATCAAAAAGCACTGTATAGTGCTTAGCAATAGCAACAAAACTAATTCAATAAGAAAAGGAAGTTACACTTCCACAAAATATGATGCTGAGTACAGTGCTCAGCCGTAGTAAGCTTCTATTTAGGTCACACACTCTGTATACAATTACAAGATAGAGTTGAACTTGTGAATCTATCACTATCTAGACCTGTGTAATGAGTCAGAATAAAACCCAATTCACAGAAAATAGGTGTAGGTTAAGTGACTAAACCGCTAACATGTATATGTTGCTATTGAACAATTATACCCACAAGAAGGGTGTGTGTGGTGGGCAAGTCTGTCAAGGGTGTACCACAATATGCTTGCGGATTGCACACGGAACTAATCTAAAAAGAGGATTGACCTCACACAAATTATCTAGCTAGTGCAATGCTGGAGCGGTACTACACCTTGTCAGAATCCCATACTAATTCCATACTTAATGTAATATAATGAGGAAGGGTACTGATAAGTCAATCTAAGAAGCCCAAAAATCGGCTTGTTGGCTTAGAAGGAATACTTCTGGTAAGCGTTTCAACAGTACGGTCCAATATTAACAATTATACACACACACGCTATATTGAACTATCAGCATTCATAAGGAGCGCCTGATGCGCATTTCGCCACCTCCGTGGCTTTCTCAAAGGCTAACCCGTCCTGCCTCAACTCGAGCGGTTAAGTATCGCTCAGAGCCAATCACCGGTGAGTAATCGTGCACACCCACTAACGGATGGCCAATCACTAGTCATCTACCCCATTGGGTAGAGGTATGTCACATGACTTGTCATCCTGATGCAGATGGGCGTGATTCATCACGCAACTATACATCAGCATAGACGGATAATATTTGTTTAGTAGGAGAGATATATGTTAAACAGGTACTATTCAAATCCTTTTATCACTAGTTGTCATAGTGATCAAATATCACAACTTTGCTTCAAGTCTAGTCATCAATATTTAGTTAGTATTTGACAGATAAAAGGGGGGACATAAATCATATAGTTCTCCCATTAGCATTGATATCAAAAATAAATTTTATTATATATCTGTAAATTACCAGGAAATTACTATATATGTGATTGAACTAATGTCACTGGTGTTATGTCCTCAGATATTCTTTAATGAAGTCTGCTGATAAGACAATATACAAATAAGGAATTATATCACGATCAATATTTATGGATTAGCTGTTATAAGTAAACCAAAGTAACTCCTATTTAATCACAGCACTTCGCATGTCCATGAGCTTGTGACAATAAATAAATCATATATAGTTAATACTCAATCAAAACTACTCCCCTATTCAGCCAACACCACTAGATTCAAGGTGTTGCAAAGTCTTAAACTTTTTTGTGTGAAGCCTGAATGGGTTTGTACGAATGTTTGCTACCTCATGCAAAACATATAATACATTCTGATTTTGCTCCAATTGTATGTTAAAATATGTTATGTTATTTTCACATATTTTTAAGAAAATGAGTTATGGGGGTACAGACATCACACATAATCTTTCGCTAGCTGTAGCTCTAAAGCAAGGTCCTATTATGGGTATCGTATCATGTGATTTACAGAAAAGAGTTGTAACCATCTTGTTCATTAATACCCAGTGGCGCTAGAGTGTCTAGCCAGAATATCCAGCGGCATTCTGCTTGTAGTAGCATAGTTTCTACATTTCCTGCTCTGATCCCAGGTTTTATTACTTGTAGCACTGATATCTTCAGTTCTGGTTTTGTACTGTGGTTTTTTAAGTAATGTTTCGCCACTGGGGTTAAGTTCTTGCCTTTCTCTTGGTCTTTTAGGCAGTTCTTTATACTACCAATGTGCTCGCCCAGTCGTATGCGTAGCTCCCTAGTAGTTATTCCAATATATCTTTTGCCACATTTGCACAACAAGCAGTACACAACATTTTTGGTTTTGCAATTTGCAAATCCCAGCATTCGTTTAATGCTTCCTGTTCGTGTCTTATATTCCCTTTCATTAGAGATATATTGACAAAAACTGCATGTGCCAAATGCGTACGTTCCACATATGTATTTATACGTTCTTCTTTTGGTAAAGTGGCTTTTAACCAACAAATTCCCTATAGTTGGAGCTCTTCTCCAGCTTGTCTTTATACTCTCACCTACATATGGTGATAGATCTTTATCAGATTTAAGTATTCCACTATGTTTATTCAGAATCTTTGTGATTTTATCATGATTGTTGTTATAAGTAGTCACAAATCTGACTTCTTTTTCAGCAGTTTGTACTTTCTTTTTAGGAATCAGAAGTGATTCCCTTGGTGTTCTTTTTGCTCTTTGGTAAGCTTTACGTATTATTTTACGACTATATCCTCTGTCTTTAAGTCGTAATTTCAGTTCTCTTGCTCTCTCATTAAACACTTTAAAGTCCGTTCAATTTCTCCTTATTCTGAGGAACTCTCCCGTGGGAATAGCATTTTTAGTTCCTCTAGTATGGCAACTATCGTATTGGAGAATTGAATTGGTTGCTGTCTCCTTCCTGAAAAGATCTGTTTTTATGTAATTGTTATCATCTCTGTAGATATTGATGTCCAAAAATTCTACTTTGTTTCTATTTATGCAATACGTCCGTTTCAGGTTAATGTCATTCTGATTAAGATTGGTGATAAATTCTTTAAACATCTCTTCGCTTCCCGTCCATATTATGAAGAGATCATCTATGTATCGACACCACATATTTATATGATCAGTATATTTAGACATACTGTCAGTGAATACATATTCACTCTCCCACCACCCTAAGTAGATGTTGGCATAGGTGGGGGCGCAAGATGACCCCATGGCGGTGCCCTGGATTTGTAAGTAGAAGTTATCATTAAAAACAAAGTAGTTATGGGTAAGTACAAATTGCAGTAGTCTTATCAGCAGACTTCATTAAAGAATATCTGAGGACATAACACCAGTGACATTAGTTCAATCACATATATAGTAATTTCCTGGTAATTTACAGATATATAATAAAATTTATTTTTGATATCAATGCTAATGGGAGAACTATATGATTTATGTCCCCCCTTTTATCTGTCAAATACTAACTAAATATTGATGACTAGACTTGAAGCAAAGTTGTGATATTTGATCACTATGACAACTAGTGATAAAAGGATTTGAATAGTACCTGTTTAACATATATCTCTCCTACTAAACAAATATTATCCGTCTATGCTGATGTATAGTTGCGTGATGAATCACGCCCATCTGCATCAGGATGACAAGTCATGTGACATACCTCTACCCAATGGGGTAGATGACTAGTGATTGGCCATCCGTTAGTGGGTGTGCACGATTACTCACCGGTGATTGGCTCTGAGCGATACTTAACCGCTCGAGTTGAGGCAGGACGGGTTAGCCTTTGAGAAAGCCACAGAGGTGGCGAAATGCGCATCAGGCGCTCCTTATGAATGCTGATAGTTCAATATAGCGTGTGTGTGTATAATTGTTAATATTGGACCGTACTGTTGAAACACTTACCAGAAGTATTCCTTCTAAGCCAACAAGCCGATTTTTGGGCTTCTTAGATTGACTTATCAGTACCCTTCCTCATTATATTACATTAAGTATGGGATTAGTATGGGATTCTGACAAGGTGTAGTACCGCTCCAGCATTGCACTAGCTAGATAATTTGTGTGAGGTCAATCCTCTTTTTAGATTAGTTCCGTGTGCAATCCGCGAGCATATTGTGGTACACCCTTGACAGACTTGCCCACCACACACACCCTTCTTGTGGGTATAATTGTTCAATAGCAACATATACATGTTAGCGGTTTAGTCACTTAACCTACACCTATTTTCTGTGAATTGGGTTTTATTCTGACTCAATACACAGGTCTAGATAGTGATAGATTCACAAGTTCAACTCTATCTTGTAATTGTATACAGAGTGTGTGACCTAAAGAGAAGCTTACTACGGCTGAGCACTGTACTCAGCATCATATTTTGTGGAAGTGTAACTTCCTTTTCTTATTGAATTAGTTTTGTTGCTATTGCTAAGCACTATACAGTGCTTTTTGATTGTGAATTACCCACTTGACATACTTTGTATGGCCACTATTTGGCACTTCAGCATTCATCTCCTTTTTTAATTGATTTTAATATACACTACACTGTGTGAATGTTAATCACTATTATTTACCATTTTTACTTGGACATTATTAAAAGTTATGTTTTATTTATAACACCCAGTCCTGCACTCCAACTCACACTGTGAATCAATCCTTAATAGTTCACTTTGAGTGCTCTGGTATATCCATTTTCCTTCCTACATTTTTCTATGTTTATAACAGGATATTGAACACCCCCCACCTTTATTATTGTGATTAAGGAAATATTATTTTTCCACCCGAAGTATAGGGTTTAATTGTGTTGGGGACATTATAAGTACATTAAATACAGAAATATTTCTCTCCCCAAATTTCTTAAATAGTTTTAATATTAGCTTGTTAATGAGGTGAAAGTGAGCATTGTTCTCTGCACACACATGTGAAGCGTAGTTAGATATTCTCAGTGCCACAGCATTTTAAATACTGCAGTTGCTCAGAACACCAGTGGGGCTTGTATCATATCAGCACAAACAAAATGAGTCATTATGGTACAGATGGTATAAGATGGTCCAAGCACCTTAAGCTGTCTGAGAAAGTGTTGTGTTTAAAAATGCTGGTGCATGGTGCATACTTAAGTGGACTTTTGAAACAGCTCTAGCTTTTATCTTTTTTGCTAATAAATGTATATTACAAAATGACCCTATTCAAAACTGAAATGCATCCATGTGGATTCCAGTTTTGACTGGGATGCCCCTTTAATTATGTTGTTACCCTTTTGAACACTCAATTTCATCAAGTCCATAATGAATACACACTTTCACTCTTGTAAAATGTCAGGATACACTGAGGCAGGGGCGAAACTACAGGGGGTGCAGAGGTCGCAGATTCAAAAAAAAAAAAAAAAATGTTGACCTGCCACTGCCTGCACTGATATCATGTGAGTGTGACATGATGCTTCACTAGTGTCTCTGACTACAGGAGTTAGTGTTTCCTGTTTTACCCATTGGTGTTTATGTGTGTATGTGTATATGTGTATGTATGTATGTATGTGACTGTGTCTGTATTTATGCATGTATGTGTGTGTGTGTTTGTATGTTTGTGGAACCAGCAAATTACAGACCTTGTTACTACAGCATGGGGGGGGGCAGGGGGTAAACAGTGTCACTATACAGTACCACTATATACAGTACGGTGGGGGCTGGACCATGTCACAGACTACTGTGATCACTTTATAAAGTACTGGGGTGGGTAGGGTCAGGCCAGCCATCTCACCGGCAGACTACTTACTTTGTCACTGACTCACTATATACAGTACTGGTGGGTTAAACAGTGTCACTATATACAGTAATAGGGGGTCAGACCATCTCACAGACTGTGGGCACAGAGATTTCTCTTCAGAAAGAAGCAGACTACTCCAATAGGGTTTGCTTAGGTATAGTGTCAGGTAATATAGTTGTGGAGATCATTAACAACCAGAAGGGAAATTTAATGAAAACATTTTTTAGATATCAAGAATTTATTTTTAAATCAGGTGTCCGTATCATTTCTACGTGTTTTATTTTTGCCCTTGCCAGATTGACTGGACGATATGTGATAGGTTCATCACTGTGTGCAAATTACTGAGTATGGTCAGTTATATATAAAGCTGTGTCAGAGAAATGAAGTTACTGAATAATTTAATTTTCTGTACATTTATGATAATTTTACTGTATAGAAATGGTAAATACGTCACGTGTGTTATTTTATCGTTTCTGTTAAGCGTTTTGTATATATTTTTTTAATTTTACAATGTAGCTTCATCTGCAATGTAAAAATATTTATTGGAATTTGTTTTTCTTTCTACATTTAGGATAAACATGGTTTACTTTATCCTGTTCAAATATATAATCATTATTCTGTTTTGATATTGCTAATCATTCAGATTCTATATTAGATTTCCAAGATATAAAATGTCAGTACAGTTATTGTGAAAACTATTTGTAGAATGGAAAATCATTTTTTTCCTTCTTCCTTTCATTGTAACAAAGCTGTATCTATTTGTGGTTGTCATGACAACATTTCTTTTATTGTGTAAGCTATGCTTATCGTTTCTTAATAGCTCATGTCTTGTGTTTTAAGTTGTCTTCCTTAGATGCAATTATTTGTCCTTGTTTCTATTTTAAGGCTTTATCTCTGGATTTCTCTGGGCAATAGCCAATTGTTGCTGGTTTCTGGCTAATAATTACCTGAGTGCTGTGGTCAGCTTTCCAATAATCACGGCAGTGAGTATTTACGGCATTTGTTCCTTAACTTTAACTTAACATTCCTTAACTTCTTGCTTTGCTTATTTCAATTTGTCAGAATAACCAAACTTATAGCTGTGTTAGAATATATCTCGATAAAATATGAGACGATCAGTTATACAGCATGAAGTATTTTAGTGATAGCCTCAATCTATTATAAGTGAGATTAATAAAGCCATATGACTCTGCTCTGTGTATTTTGTGGGCTTTTATGTTTATTGTGGATGCAATTACTTTTCTTGAATAAAGAGCTGTTGATAGTTTTTTAAACCAGTTTTAGATGATTTCAGTGCATCTGCTTAAACAATGCGTGTATTAATTCTGTGATGTCATTCTTCAGGGACCTGGATTAATCGCTGCAATGTGGGGAGTTTTAGTTTTCAAAGAAATAAAGGTGAGTTTTTGCCATATGGCTAACATTAACAGCCTTAGTTATGTTGCGTGGATTATTCTCATTCAGGACATTTATTTAATAAAGGGACATAAAGCTAAAAACTGAATTGCATTTTAATGCATTTCAGTTTTGAACAGAAACAATTTTTGTAATATATACATATTAGCAAAAATGCTTCTAACAAAATATATCCCTTTGAATGTGCTTGGAGTTTATTGTCACATACCCCATGCCCCTCCCCATTCAAACACTGTGCCTACTCCATAAGCATAAATTACAGAAGTGGTTACTCGGTTTGCATCACTGCTGATAAATACATGCCACTGTCAGCTCTATGTGTATTGTGATCAGTTTAAATGAGGTTGCATGAGGCATATGTACAGATGCTCCATGCACAGTAAAAGCTGTGGCTGAAACAGTGATACTTTGTCCTAAAAGTTGTTTTACTAATGTATGTGTGAAACAAAAATGCTTCATTTTGAGTTTTAAGTTTTTATTGAATTTGATCAGTTACAAATACATTGAAGTACAAAAATACAGAGTAACATGATACCATACAGGATAACAATGCACAAAGATAATATTTCATCACCATTGCAGATAAAAATGTAAGTTTTAGATACATGACCTCCCCATAGGGAAGTAGCAGCTATGTTTGACAAGTCACTTCTTGATTGCATTAACCCATAGGATTTTTTCAACCTTAATTCCGATTGGCTGATAGAATTCTATCAGCTAATCGGAATCTAAGGGACGCCATCTTGGATGACGTCACTTAAAGTAACCTTCATTCGTCGGGTAGTCGTCGGAAGAAGAGGATGCTCCGCGTCAGATGTCTTGAAGATGGAGCCGCTCCGCGCTAGATGGATGAAGATAGAAGATGCCATCTGGATGAAGACTTCTGCCCGTCTGGAGGACCACTTCTCCTGGTTTAAATGAAGACTTCTCCCGGCTTCGTTGAGGACTTCTTGCCGCTTCACTGAGGACTTCTCCCGGCTTCGTTGAGGATGAATGTCGGCTCTTCAAAACTGTAAGTGGATCTTCAGGGGTTAGTGTTAGGTTTTTTAAAAGGGTTTATTGGTTGGGTTTTATTTTTAGGTTAGGGCTTTGGGCTACAATAGAGCTAAATGTAATTTTAAGGGCAATGCCCATCCAAATGCCCCTTTCAGGGCAATGGGGCACTTAGGTTTTTTTAGTTAGGGTTTTATTTGGGGGGTTGGTTGTGTGGGTGGTGGGTTTTACTGTTGGGGGGGTTGTTTGCATTTTTTTTACAGGTAAAAGAGCTGATTTCTTTGGGGCAATGCCCCGCAAAAGGCCCTTTTAAGGGCTATTGGTAGTTTAGTTTAGGCTAGGGGGGGTATTTTAGGGGGGCTTTTTATTTTGATAGGGCTATTAGATTAGGTGTAATTAGTTTAAATATCTTGTAATTTGTTTTTTATTTTGTGTAATTTAGTGTTTGTTTGTTTTTGTAATTTAGGTAATTGTATTTAATTTATGTAATTGTATTTAATTTAGGTAATTTAGGTAGTTGTAGTGTAAGGTTAGGTGTTAGTGTAAGACAGGTTAGGTTTTATTTTACAGGCAAATTTGTATTTATTTTAGCTAGGTAGTTATTAAATAGTTAATAACTATTTAGTAACTATTCTACCTAGTTAAAATAAATACAAACTTGCCTGTAAAATAAAAATAAACCCTAAGCTAGATACAATGTAACTATTAGTTATATTGTAGCTAGCTTATGGTTTATTTTACAGGTAAGTATTTAGTTTTAAATAGGAATGATTTCGTTATTAATAGTATGTTTTATTTAGATTTATTTTAATTATATTTAAGTTAGGGGGTGTTAGGGTTAGACTTAGGTTTAGGGGTTAATAAATATAGTATAGTGGCGGCGACGTTGGGGGCGGCAGATTAGGGGTTAATAAGTGTAATGTAGGTGTCGGCGATGTTGGGAGCGGCAGATTAGGGGTTAATAAGTGTAAGATTAGGGGTGTTTAGACTCAGGGTTCATGTTAGGGTGTTAGGTGTAAACATAAATTTTGTTTCCCCATAGGAATCAATGGGGCTGCGTTACGGAGCTTTACGCTGATTTTTTGCAGGTGTTAGGCTTTTTTTCAGCCAGCTCTCCCCATTAATGTCTATGGGGAAATCGTGCACAAGCAGGTACAACCAGCTCACTGCTGACTTAAGCAGCGCTGGTATTGAAGTGCTGTATGGAGCACAATTTTGCTCTAAGCTCACTTCTTGTCTTTTAACGCAGGGTTTATAAAAACATGTAATTCCAGCGCTGTGGGTAAGTGTGAAGTGACAATAACGTGCAAGTTAGCACCGCACCCCTCTTACCGCAAAACTCGTAATCTAGCCGTTTGTTTATTGTATAAACGTTTCTCTCGTAAGGTGTATCCAGTCCACGGGTTCATCCATTACTTGTGGGATATTCTCCTTCCCAACAGGAAGCTGCAAGAGGACACCCACAGCAGAGCTGTCTATATAGCTCCTCCCCTAACTGCCACCCCCAGACATTCTCTTGCAGCTCTCGACAAGATAGGAAGTATCAAGAGATATGTGGTGACTTAGTGTAGTTTTTACCTTCAATCAAAAGTTTGATATTTTTAAACGGTACCGACGTTGTACTGTTTTACTCTCAGGCAGAAATTAGAAGAAGAATCTGCCTGGAGGTTGATGATCTTAGCGGTTTGTAACTAAGGTCCATTGCTGTTCTCACACATAACTGAAGAGTATGGGAAAGACTTTGGTTGGGGGAACGGTTTGCAGATTAACTGCTTTGAGGTATGTTCAATATATTTATTTCTAGAGAGATGATAAGATCTAGAAAATGCTGACAGAGCCTTGTATAATTGAGGTAAGCCTGATGCAGTGATTTAACAACGACTGGGATCATGCTTACAAAAAAGGGTAATATTCATGTTAATACTCATATTTCTCCTGTTAAGTGTGGTCAGTCCACGGGTCATCATTACTTCTGGGATATTAACTCCTCCCCAACAGGAAGTGCAAGAGGATTCACCCAGCAGAGCTGCTATATGGCTCCTCCCCTCTACGTCACCTTCAGTCATTCTCTTGCACCCAACGAATAGATAGGATGTGTGAGTGGACTGTGGTGATTATACTTAGTTTCATACCTTCAATCAAAAGTTTGTTATTTTATAATAGCACCGGAGTGTGTTATTCCTTCTCTGGTAGAATTTGAAGAAGAATCTACCTGAGTTTTTTCTATGATTTTAGCCGGCATAGTTAAGATCATATTGCTGTTTCTCGGCCATCTGAGGAGAGGTAAACTTCAGATCAGGGGACAGCGGGCAGATTAATCTGCAAAGAGGTATGTAGCAGCTTATTATTTTCTGACAATGGAATTGATTAGAAAATTCTGCCATACCGATATAATGTAAACTCAGCCTTAAATGCAGTAGCAGCAACTGGTATCAGGCTGTCATGTATGTATATTTTACACTTCAGTATTCTGGGGAATGGCACTTCACTGGAATTATACTGTATGCATAAGACTTTAGCCTAATTTGCAGGGACTAGCAACAGGCTTTTTAATAACACTTAATTTATTTAATGTTAAACGTTTTTTGCTGGCATGTAAAATCGTTTAATTTTCTGAGGTACTGGGTGAAAAAATGTTTTGGGCACTATTTTTTTCCACTTGGCAGTCGTTTTATTTAATTTATGACAGTTTACTGATCTCTCTCACTGTTGTGTGTGAGGGGGAGGGGCCTTTTTTGGCGCTTTTGCTACGCATCAAAAAATTCAGTCAGAAGTTCATTGTCTTCCCTGCATGATCCGGTTCATCTCTACAGAACTCAGGGGTCTTCAAAACTTGTTTTGAGGGAGGTAATCACTCACAGCAGAGCTGTGAGATTGTAGTTGACTGTGATAAAAAACGTTTATTTCTGTATTTTTTTTTTCTCTGCTATCAGGGTTAGTTATCCTTTGCTAATGGGAGCAATCCTTTGCTAAAATTGTGTTTTTACAAAGATTTGATGCTATAACTTTTCAGTTTATTAATTTTCAACTGTCATAACTTTTTCTGTGCTTCTTATAGGCACAGTACGTTTTCATATTATAGTAAATTACTTGAAAAGTATTTCCAAGTTGCTAGTTTATTTGCTAGTGTGTTAAACATGTCTGATTCAGAGGAAGATATCTGTGCTATATGTGCTAAAGCCAAAGTGGAGCCCAATAGAAATTTATGTACTAACTGCATTGATGCTACTTTAAATAAATGTCAATCTGTACAAATTGAACATATTTCACCAAACAACGAGGGGAGAGTTATGCCGACTAACTCGCCTCACGTGTCAGTACCTGCATCTCCCGCTCGGGAGGTGCGTGATATTGTAGCGCCGAGTACATCTGGGCGGCCATTACAAATCACATTACAGGATATGTCTACTGTTATGACTGAAGTTTTGGCTAAATTACCAGAACTAAGAGGTAAGCGTGATCACTCTGGGGTGAGAACAGAGTGCGCTGATAATATTAGGGCCATGTCAGACACTGCGTCACAATTTGCAGAACATGAGGACGGAGAGCTTCATTCTGCGGGTGACGGTTCTGATCCAAACAAACTGGATTCAGACATTTCAAATTTTAAATTTAAGCTGGAAAACCTCCGTGTATTACTAGGGGAGGTGTTAGCGGCTCTGAATGATTGTAACACAGTTGCAATACCAGAGAAAATGTGTAGGTTGGATAAATATTTTGCGGTACCTTCGAGTACTGACGTTTTTCCTATACCTAAGAGACTTACTGAAATTGTTACTAAGGAGTGGGATAGACCCGGTGTGCCGTTCTCACCCCCTCCGATATTTAGAAAGATGTTTCCAATAGACGCCACCACACGGGACTTAAGGCAAACGGTCCCTAAGGTGGAGGGAGCAGTTTCTACTTTAGCTAAGCGTACCACTATCCCGGTGGAGGATAGCTGTGCCTTTTCAGATCCAATGGATAAAAAGTTAGAGGGTTACCTTAAGAAAATGTTTGTTCAACAAGGTTTTATATTGCAACCTCTTGCATGCATTGCGCCTGTCACGGCTGCAGCAGCATTTTGGTTTGAGTCTCTGGAAGAGACACTTGAATCAGCTCCATTAGATGAGATTACACACAAGCTTAAAGCCCTTAAGTTAGCTAACTCATTTATTTCGGATGCCGTAGTACATTTAACTAAACTTACGGCTAAGAATTCCGGATTCGCCATTCAGGTGCGCAGAGCACTGTGGCTAAAATCCTGGTCAGCTGACGTTACTTCTAAATCTAAATTGCTTAATATACCTTTCAAAGGGCAGACCTTATTCGGGCCCGGGTTGAAAGAAATTATCGCTGACATTACAGGAGGTAAAGGCCATGCCCTGCCTCAAGACAGAGCCAAACCTAAGGCTAGACAGTCTAATTTTCGTTCCTTTCGTAATTTCAAAGCAGGAGCAGCATCAACTTCCTCTGCACCAAAACAGGAAGGAGCTGTTGCTCGCTACAGACAAGGCTGGAGACCTAACCAGTCCTGGAACAAGGGCAAGCAGACCAGGAAACCTGCTGCTGCCCCTAAGACAGCATGAATTGAGGGCCCCCGATCCGGGAACGGATCTAGTGGGGGGCAGACTTTCTCTCTTCGCCCAGGCTTGGGCAAGGGATGTCCAGGATCCCTGGGCGTTAGAGATCATATCTCAGGGATACCTTCTGGACTTCAAATCCTCTCCCCCAAGAGGGAGATTTCATCTGTCAAGGTTGTCAACAAACCAAATAAAGAAAGAGGCGTTTCTACGCTGCGTACAAGATCTTTTATTAATGGGAGTAATCCATCCGGTTCCGCGGTCGGAACAAGGACAAGGGTTTTACTCAAATCTGTTTGTGGTTCCCAAAAAAGAGGGAACTTTCAGGCCAATCTTGGATTTAAAGATCCTAAACAAATTCCTAAGAGTTCCATCGTTCAAAATGGAAACTATTCGGACAATTTTACCCATGATCCAAAAGGGTCAGTACATGACCACAGTGGATTTAAAGGATGCTTACCTTCACATACCGATTCACAAAGATCATTACCGGTATCTAAGGTTTGCCTTTCTAGACAGGCATTACCAGTTTGTAGCTCTTCCATTCGGATTGGCTACGGCTCCAAGAATCTTCACAAAGGTTCTGGGTGCTCTTCTGGCGGTATTAAGACCGCGAGGAATTTCAGTAGCTCCGTACCTAGACGACATTCTGATACAAGCTTCAAGCTTTCAAACTGCCAAGTCTCATACAGAGTTAGTACTGGCATTTCTAAGGTCACATGGATGGAAGGTGAACGAAAAGAAGAGTTCTCTCTTTCCACTCACAAGAGTTCCCTTCTTGGGGACTCTTATAGATTCTGTAGAAATGAAGATTTACCTGACAGAAGACAGGTTAACAAAGCTTCAAAATGCATGCCGTGTCCTTCATTCCATTCAACACCCGTCAGTAGCTCAATGCATGGAGGTGATCGGCTTAATGGTAGCGGCAATGGACATAGTACCCTTTGCACGCCTACATCTCAGACCGCTGCAATTGTGCATGCTAAGTCAGTGGAATGGGGATTACTCAGACTTGTCCCCTACGCTGAATCTGGATCAAGAGACCAGAAATTCTCTTCTATGGTGGCTTTCTCAGCCACATCTGTCCAGGGGGATGCCATTCAGCAGGCCGGACTGGACAATTGTAACAACAGACGCCAGCCTACTAGGTTGGGGCGCTGTCTGGAATTCTCTGAAGGCTCAGGGACAATGGAATCTGGAGGAGAGTCTCCTACCAATAAACATTCTGGAATTGAGAGCAGTTCTCAATGCCCTTCTGGCTTGGCCCCAGTTAACAACTCGGGGGTTCATCAGGTTTCAGTCGGACAACATCACGACTGTAGCTTACATCAACCATCAGGGAGGGACAAGAAGCTCCCTAGCAATGATGGAAGTATCAAAGATAATTCGCTGGGCAGAGTCTCACTCTTGCCACCTGTCAGCAATCCACATCCTGGGAGTGGAGAACTGGGAGGCGGATTTCCTAAGTCGTCAGACTTTTCATCCGGGGGAGTGGGAACTTCATCCGGAGGTCTTTGTCCAAATACTTCAACGTTGGGGCAAACCAGAGATAGATCTCATGGCGTCTCGACAGAACGCCAAGCTTCCTCGTTACGGGTCCAGATCCAGGGATCCGGGAGCGGTTCTGATAGATGCTTTGACAGCACCTTGGACCTTCGGGATGGCTTATGTGTTTCCACCCTTCCCGATGCTTCCTCGATTGATTGCCAGAATCAAACAGGAGAGAGCCTCCGTGATTCTAATAGCGCCTGCATGGCCACGCAGGACTTGGTATGCAGATCTAGTGGACATGTCATCCTGTCCACCTTGGTCTCTACCTCTGAAACAGGACCTTCTGATCCAGGGTCCCTTCAAACATCAAAATCTAATTTCTCTGAAGCTGACTGCTTGGAAATTGAACGCTTGATTTTATCAAAACGTGGTTTTTCTGAGTCAGTTATTGATACCTTAATACAGGCTAGGAAGCCTGTTACCAGAAAGATTTACCATAAGATATGGCGCAAATACTTATATTGGTGCGAATCCAAGAGTTACTCATGGAGTAAGGTTAGGATTCCGAGGATATTGTCTTTTCTACAAGAAGGTTTAGAAAAGGGTTTATCCGCTAGTTCCTTAAAGGGACAGATTTCAGCTCTGTCCATTCTTTTACACAAACGTCTGTCAGAAGTTCCGGACGTTCAAGCTTTTTGTCAGGCTTTAGCTAGGATCAAGCCTGTGTTTAAAACTGTTGCTCCACCATGGAGTTTGAACTTAGTTCTTAATGTTTTACAGGGTGTTCCGTTTGAACCCCTTCATTCCATTGATATCAAGCTGTTATCTTGGAAAGTTCTGTTTTTAATGGCGATTTCCTCGGCTCGAAGAGTCTCTGAGTTATCTGCTTTACATTGTGATTCTCCTTATCTGATTTTTCATTCAGACAAGGTAGTTCTGCGTACTAAACCTACCTAAGGTGGTCACTAACAGGAATATCAATCAAGAGATTGTGGTTCCATCTTTGTGTCCTAATCCTTCTTCGAAGAAGGAACGTCTGCTACACAATCTAGATGTAGTCCGTGCCCTGAAATTTTATCTACAGGCAACTAAGGATTTTCGACAAACGTCTTCCCTGTTTGTCATTTATTCTGGTCAGAGGAGAGGTCAAAAAGCTTCGGCTACCTCTCTCTCTTTTTGGCTTCGTAGCATAATACGGTTAGCCTATGAGACTGCTGGACAGCAGCCTCCTGAAAGAATTACAGCACATTCTACTAGAGCTGTGGCTTCCACTTGGGCCTTTAAGAATGAGGCTTCTGTTGAACAGATTTGCAAGGCTGCAACTTGGTCTTCTCTTCATACTTTTTCCAAATTTTACAAATTTGACACTTTTGCTTCTTCGGAGGCTGTTTTTGGGAGAAAGGTTCTTCAGGCAGTGGTTCCTTCCGTATAAAGAGCCTGCCTGTCCCTCCCGTCATCCGTGTACTTTAGCTTTGGTATTGGTATCCCAGAAGTAATGATGACCCGTGGACTGACCACACTTAACAGGAGAAAACAAAATTTATGCTTACCTGATAAATTCCTTTCTCCTGTAGTGTGGTCAGTCCACGGCCCGCCCTGTTTTTTATGGCAGGTAAAAAATTTTTTGAATTATACTCCAGTCACCACTACACCCTTTGGCTTCTCCTTTCTCGTTGGTCCTTGGTCGAATGACTGGAGGTGACGTAGAGGGGAGGAGCTATATAGCAGCTCTGCTGGGTGAATCCTCTTGCACTTCCTGTTGGGGAGGAGTTAATATCCCAGAAGTAATGATGACCCGTGGACTGACCACACTACAGGAGAAAGGAATTTATCAGGTAAGCATAAATTTTTTTTTTTAGTGACAAAACGTTTACATGTTAAATAGAAAGAACTTTTTTTCTCTGAGGGTGATAAATCATTTTTTGGGGGCCTAGTTTCCACATGGCTAGTCAGATACTCCTAAGAGTATTTTCTTAAGGCCCTCTGACATCGAGTGTATGGTGGGAGGGGCCTATTTTCACGCTCTAGATGCGCAGCTCATACAGGGAGTGCAGAATTATTAGGCAAGTTGTATTTTTGAGGATTAATTTTATTATTGAACAACAACCATGTTCTCAATGAACCCAAAAAACTCATTAATATCAAAGCTGAATAGTTTTGGAAGTAGTTTTTAGTTTGTTTTTAGTTGTAGCTATTTTAGGGGGATATTTGTGTGTGCAGGTGACTATTACTGTGCATAATTATTAGGCAACTTAACAAATAACAAATATATACCCATTTCAATTATTTATTTTTACCAGTGAAACCAATATAACATCTCAACATTCACAAATATACATTTCTGACATTCAAAAACAAAAACAAATCAGTGACCAATATAGCCACCTTTCTTTGCAAGGACACTCAAATGCCTGCCATCCATGGATTCTGTCAGTGTTTTGATCTGTTCACCATCAACATTGCGTGCAGCAGCAACCACAGCCTCCCAGACACTGTTCAGAGAGGTGTACTGTTTTCCCTCCTTGTAAATCTCACATTTGATGATGGACCACAGGTTCTCAATGGGGTTCAGATCAGGTGAACAAGGAGGCCATGTCATTAGATTTTCTTCTTTTATACCCTTTCTTGCCAGCCACGCTGTGGAGTACTTGGACGCGTGTGATGGAGCATTGTCCTGCATGAAAATCATGTTTTTCTTGAAGGATGCAGACTTCTTCCTGTACCACTGCTTGAAGAAGGTGTCTTCCAGAAACTGGCAGTAGGACTGGGAGTTGAGCTTGACTCCATCCTCAACCCGAAAAGGCCCCACAAGCTCATCTTTGATGATACCAGCCCAAACCAGTACTCCACCTCCACCTTGCTGGCGTCTGAGTCGGACTGGAGCTCTCTGCCCTTTACCAATCCAGCCACGGGCCCATCCATCTGGCCCATCAAGACTCACTCTCATTTCATCAGTCCATAAAACCTTAGAAAAATCAGTCTTGAGATATTTCTTGGCCCAGTCTTGACGTTTCAGCTTGTGTGTCTGTTCAGTGGTGGTCGTCTTTCAGCCTTTCTTACCTTGGCCATGTCTCTGAGTATTGCACACCTTGTGCTTTTGGGCACTCCAGTGATGTTGCAGCTCTGAAATATGGCCAAACTGGTGGCAAGTGGCATCTTGGCAGCTGCACGCTTGACTTTTCTCAGTTCATGGGCAGTTATTTTGCGCCTTGGTTTTTCCACACGCTTCTTGCGACCCTGTTGACTATTTTGAATGAAACGCTTGATTGTTCGATGATCACGCTTCAGAAGCTTTGCAATTTTAAGAGTGCTGCATCCCTCTGCAAGATATCTCACTATTTTTGACTTTTCTGAGCCTGTCAAGTCCTTCTTTTGACCCATTTTGCCAAAGGAAAGGAAGTTGCCTAATAATTATGCACACCTGATATAGGGTGTTGATGTCATTAGACCACACCCCTTCTCATTACAGAGATGCACATCACCTAATATGCTTAATTGGTAGTAGGCTTTCGAGCCTATACAGCTTGGAGTAAGACAACATGCATAAAGAGGATGATGTGGTCAAAATTCTCATTTGCCTAATAATTCTGCACTCCCTGTATTCAGACTGAGACATCCAGCTTCCCTAAAGGAGTCCTCTGGCATCTGAGGACCACTATAGAGGGCTTATTTCTTTCCTAAATCGTATTTGAGGGCATGTAGGAGCCACAGCAGAGCTGTGGCAAGGTGTTTAACTGTTTATTAATGTTTTTTTTTACGTTTTTCAAATCCGGTATGGGGCCTAAAGGGTTAATCATCCATTTGCAAGTGGATGCAATGCTGCTTTAGTTCCTTATACACACTGTAAAAAATTTGAAGAGTTTACTACTTTTTAACACTGTTTTGCAGTTTATGTGATAGTTTTTTTCTCTTAAAGGCACAGTACCATTTTTATTTAATTGCTGTTTCACATTTATTAAAGTGTTTTCCAAGCTTGCTGGTCTCATTACTAGTCTGTTAAATATGTCTGACATAGAGGAAACTCCTTGTTCAATATGTTTAGAAGCCATTGTGGAACCCCCTCTTAGAAATTTTTATCCATCAAGGTTTTATTCTCCAGCCTCTTGCAGGCATTGCCCCAGTTACTGCTGCAGCGGCTTTTTGGTTCGAGTCTCTTGAGGAGGCTCTACAGGTGGAGACCCCGTTAGATGATATTTTAGACAGGATTAAAGCTCTCAAGTTAGCTAATTCCTTTATTTCTGACGCAGTTTTTCATCTAACCAAACTAACGGCTAAGAATTCAGGTTTTGCCATTCTGGCATGCAGGATGCTATGGCTTAAGTCCTGGTCAGCAGACGTTACTTTAAAGTCTAAGCTTCTTAACATCCCCTTCAAAGGACAGACCCTATTCAGGCCGGGCCTGAAGGAGATCATTTCTGATATTACTGGAGGAAAAGGTCATGCCCTTCCTCAGGATAGGTCCAATAAATTAAGGACCAAATAGAATAATTTTCATTCATTTTGAAACTTCAAGAGTGGCGCAACTTCAGCTTCCTCTAATGCAAAACAAGAGGGAAATTTTGCCCAGTCCAAACCAGTCTGGAGACCGAACCAGGCTTGGAACAAGGGGAAGCAGGCCAAAAAACCTGCTGCCGCCTCTAAGACAGCATGAACGAGTAGCCCCCGATCCAGGACCGGATCTAGTAGGGGGCAGACTTTCTCTCTTCACCCAGGCTTGGGCAAGAGACGTCCAGGATCCCTGGGCATTAGAGATTGTTTCCCAGGGATATCTTCTGGACTTCAAAGCTTCATCTCCAAAGGGGAGATTTCATCTCTCACAATTATCTGTAAACCAGATAAAGAGAGAGTCATTCTTACTTTGTGTTCAAGACCTACTGGTTATGGGAGTGATCCACCCAGTTCCAAGAGAGGAACAGGGGCAGGGCTTCTATTCAAATCTGTTTATAGTTCCCAAAAAAGAGGGAACTTTCAGACCAATCTTGGATCTCAAGATTCTAAACAAATTTCTCAGAGTCCCATCCTTCAAGATGGAGACTATACGAGCCATCCTCCCTATGATCCAGGAGGGTCAATTTATGACTACCGTGGACTTAAAGGATGCTTATCTCCACATTCCGATTCACTGTGATCATCATCAGTTCCTCAGGTTCGCCTTCCTAGACAGGCATTACCAGTTTGCGGCTCTTCCCTTTGGGCTAGCCACGGCACCAAGAATCTTTACGAAGGTTCTAGGGTCCCTACTGGCGGTTCTAAGGCCATGAGGCATAGCGGTGGCTCCTTACCTAGACGATATTCTGATACAGGCGTCGACTTTTCAAATCGCCAAGTCCCATACGGACATTGTTCTGGCCTTTCTGAGGTCTCACGGGTGGAAGGTGAACGAAGAAAAGAGTTCTCTCTCCCCTGTCACAAGAGTTTCCTTCCTAGGAACACTGATAGATTCAGTAGAAATGAAAATTTTTCTGACAGAGGTCAGGTTATCAAAGCTTCTAACTTCCTGCCGTTCTCTTCATTCCACTTCTCGGCCGTCAGTGGCTCAGTGTATGGAAGTAATCGGCCTTATGGTAGCGGCAATGGACATAGTTCCGTTCGCCCGCCTACATCTCAGACCACTGCAACTTTGCATTCTCAATCAGTGGAATGGGGACTACACAGATTTGTCCCCCCTGCTAAATCTGGATCAAGAGACCAGGGATTCTCTTCTCTGGTGGTTATCTCGGGTCCATCTGTCCAGGGGAATGAGTTTCCACAGGCCAGAGTGGACTATAGTGATGACAGATGCCAGCCTTCTGGGCTGGGGTGCAGTCTGGAACTCCCTGAAGGCTCAGGGTTCGTGGTCTCGGGAGGAAGCCCTCCTTCCGATAAACATTCTGGAACTGAGAGCGATATTCAATGCTCTTCAGGCTTGGCCTCAACTAGCTGTGGTCAGGTTCATCAGATTTCAGTTGGACAATATCACGACTGTAGCCTATATCAACCATCAGGGGGGAACAAGAAGCCCCCTGGCAATGTTGGAGGTTTCAAAGATAATTCTATGGGCACAGGTTCACTCTTGCCATCTCTCAGTTATCCATATCCCAGGAGTAGAGAACTGGGAGGCAGATTTTCTAAGTCAGCAGACTTTTTATCCGGGGGAGTGGGAGCTCCATCCGGAGGTATTTGCCCAGCTGATCCAACTATGGGGCAAACCAGAACTGGATCTGATGGCGTCTCGTCAGAATGCCAAGCTTCCTTGTTACGGGTTCAGGTCAAGGGATCCCCAGGCAGTTCTGATAGATGCTCTGGCTTATGTGTTCCCACCATTTCCTCTCCTCCCTCGTCTGATTGCCAAGCTCAAGCAGGAGAGAGCTTCGGAGATTTTCATAGCACCTGCGTGGCCACGCAGGACTTGGTATGCAGATCTGGTGGACATGTCATCCTTTCCACCATGGACTCTGCCGCTGAGGCAGGACCTTCTACTCCAAGGCCCATTCAAACATCCAAATCTAATTTCTCGGCGGCTGACTGCTTGGAGATTGAACACTTGATTTTATCAAAACGGGGTTTCTCCGAGTCGGTCATTGATACCTTGATTCAGGCTCGAAAGCCTGTCACCTGGAAAATCTATCATAAGATATGGTGTAAATATCTTCATTGGTGTGAATCCAAGGGTTAGTCATGGAGTAAGGTCAGGATTCCTAGGATATTATCCTTTCTCCAAGAAGGATTGGAGAAGGGATTGTCAGCTAGTTCCTTAAAGGGACAGATTTCTGCTCAGTCTATTCTTCTGCACAAGCATCTAGCAGATGTTCCAGACGTTCAGGCGTTTTGTCAGGCTTTAGTTAAAATCAAGTCTGTGTTTAAACCTGTTGCTCCGCCATGGTGTTTAAATTTAGTTCTTAAAGTTGTTCAAGGGGTTCCGTTTGAACCTCTGCATTCCATAGATATCAAGCTTTTATCTTGGAAAGTTCTGTTTTTGGTAGCTATCTCTTCGGCTCGAAGAGTTTCAGAGTTATCTGCCTTACAGTGTGATTCTCCTTATCTGATCTTCCATGCAGATAAGGTAGTTTTGCGTACCAAACCTGGGTTTCTTCCTAAGGTGGTATCTAATAAGAATATCAATCAGGAGATTGTAGTTCCGTCACTGTGTCCTAATCCTTCTTCAAAGAAGGAACGTCTATTACACAATCTTGACGTGGTTCGTGCTTTAAAGTTTTATTTACAAGCTACTAAGGATTTTCGTCAAACATCTGCATTGTTTGTTGTCTGCTCTGGACAGAGGAGAGGCCAAAAGGCTTCGGCATCTTCTCTTGGCTGAGAAGCATAATCCGTTTAGTTTATGAGACTGCTGGCCAGCAACCTCCTGAAAGAATTACAGCTCATTCCACTAGAGCGGTAGCTTCCACATGGGCTTTTTAAAATGAGACCTCTGTTGAACAGATTTGTAAGGCGGCGACTTGGTCTTCGCTTCATACTTTTTCTAAATTCTACAAATTTTATACTTTTGCTTCCTCGTAGGCTATTTTTGGGAGAAAGGTCTTGCAGGCAGTGGTGCCTTCCATTTAAGTTTCTGCCTTGTCCCTCCCTTCATCCGTGTCCTAAAGCTTTGGTATTGGTATCCCACAAGTAATGGATGAACCCGTGGACTGGATACACCTTACAAGAGAAAACAAAATTTATGCTTACCTGATAAATTTCTTTCTCTTGTGGTGTATCCAGTCCATGGCCCGCCCTGTCACTTTAAGGCAGGTGTTTTTTATTTTAAACTACAGTCAACACTGCACCCTATAGTTTCTCCTTTTTTTTGCTTGTCTTCGGTCGAATGACTGGGGGTGGCAGTTAGGGGAGGAGCTAGATAGACAGCTCTGTGGTGGGTGTCCTCTTGCAGCTTCCTGTTGGGAAGGAGAATATCCCACAAGTAATGGATGAACCCGTGGACTGGATACACCACAAGAGAAAGAAATTTATCAGGTAAGCATACATTTTGTTTTTTGTGGTTTCCCCTGTCCTCAGATACCAGGTATCTGAGGACGGGGGAAACCCCGAAACCGTTTATACAATAAGCAAAGTTATTTGAAAAATCCGGTGGAGTGCTTTCCAGATTCCGATGTTATATATATATATATATATATATATATATATATATATATATATATATATATATATATATATATATATATATATATATATATATCAAAATAACAAGAGTATTGCATTGAGCAATGATACTTTTTTTATTGGACTAAGTATACATTTATAAGTTGACAAGCTTTCGGAAGAGTTCCTTCCTTTATCAAGTCTGAAGCAATACTGACCAATCCAATGGAATTTACAGATTGTATCTTAAAACACAGAATAGCTAAGAAGACAGAAAGTGCAGGGAGAGGAGGAGTTGTTGTAAAAATCATGAGGGGGGCTTAGGTAACAGGCAGACAGTGTCCAGTGTAGGAGAACAGACAGGGGAAATATATAGCTATACATAGAGCATATACTGACATAAAGTTATATATCAACATTGAATCAATATCTGTAAGATGTGAAATTGTATATACAGGGGGAATACAAAAGTTAAAAAAAGACAAAAGTGTGGACATAGGCTTACCTGTGTACCTATGTATAAAGAATGTGGAATATACAATGTAATTGACTAAATGAAAGTACATTACAAAAAATTTTGATAATGTGTTAAGAATCCAGAGTCCACATTTAGTCCAGAATTAAACAGGTTGAAGTGCTTTATCATTTTCATTTCAAAGGTTTTTCTTTCCATGGTGTTTTTGAAGTTGCCTCTGAGAATTTTGATTTTGAGGTTTTGGATGGAGTGGTCAAGTTGGGTGAAATGGTGACCAACAGGGGTGCAGTATTTTGTTTCACAGTGGTTTTTGATTGAGTGTCTGTGTAAGTTCATTCGAAGGTGCAGTTTTTGGCTTGTTTCTCCAATATAGCATCCCATTTCACATGCAGTGCAATGTATCATGTATACCACATTTGCAGATATACATGAATATGCCCCTTTAATGTTATAAGATTTATTATTGTGATTTGCTGTGCTGCTTTCACAAACGTGTTGACACAGTTTGCAGAGTGCTTTATAGCAGCACTTGGTTCCATTCTGAGTGTTCTTTTTTTCAAGGGGTAGCTTCCTATGTACCAGTTTCTGCTTTAGGTTAGCTGGTTGTCTGTATGCCAGGATTGGGGGTTTTGGAAAGATTTTTTTGAGTGTGGGATCCTCTAAGAGTAGTGGCTGTAAGTCTTTTATGATTTTTCGTATCCCTTCCACAGCAGGGTTGTATTTGACTACTAGTGGGATGCGTGATATGTTTTTCTTCCCCCTGTATTGTAGTAAGTGTTCACGTGGAGTATTGAGGGCAGAGATAATTTTTTTATTTATAATCCTTGTTTTGTAACCTTTTTCTCTGAATGATTGGGACAGTGTGATGAGGTGTTTGTCACGGTCCTTGGTATCTGAGCAAATTCTGTGGTATCTTGTAGCCTGACTGTAGATTATGGATTTTTTAATGTGATTGGGGTGGGAGCTGGAGCTGTGGAGGTAGCTGCATCTATCTGTTGATTTCCTGTATACAGATGAGTGCAGTTTTCCATTTGTGATGGATATTGTTGTATCCAGGAAGCTGACACAGTCTCTAGAAAAGTTCCTTTTAAGCTTGATTGATGCATGAAATAGATTAAATGATTTATGAAAATGTTCAAGGTTTTTTTCTCCTTCTGTCCATATGATGAAAATATCATCGATGTAGCGAAAGTATTTGAAGGGTTTGTGAGGGTGAGTGGCTAGGAATCTCTGCTCTAAGTCAGCCATAAATAGGTTTGCATACTGTGGTGCCATTTTGGTGCCCATGGCTGTTCCCATGGTTTGTAAGTAGATGGAGTGGTTGAAGATGAAATAATTGTGAGTAAGTATAAATTCTGTAAGTTTACTGACTGTAGAAGCACTATATGTCTGGTTAGGGCTGTTGGAGGAAAGAAAGTTTAAGCAGGCATCAATACCATCTTTATGTGGAATATTGCTGTACAGGGATTCCACATCCATTGTCACAAGTATAGTATCCTCTGGAAATTCTGTTATCTGGCTGATTTTGTTAAGAAAATCAGTGGTGTCTTTTATAAAGCTAGTGGTGTTAATAACTAAGGGCTTAAGAATATTCTCCACTAGGCCCGATAGTTGCTCAGTCAGAGTGTCCATGCCTGTTATTATTGGTCTTCCTGGGTTCCCTGGTTTGTGGATTTTTGGGAGCATGTAGAATGTCCCTATGCTAGGGTTAGAGGGCACCAGTTTGTCCAGTTTATATTGCGTGTGTTTAGGGAATGTTTTAATTAGTTTTCTAAGTTGCAAAGTGTATTCCAGGGTGGGGTCATTTTCCAGTTTTTTGTAATAAGTTTGATCTGATAATTGTCTATTTCCCTCTGTGATGTAGTCCTGTGTATTCATGATCACCACTGCTCCTCCCTTGTCCGCAGGCTTAATGGTAATATTTTCAATATTTCTTAAGTTTTTTATAGCGTTTTTTTCTAAGTGTGAGAGGTTATACATTATGGAACCAAGAATGTAACCAAGTGCTGCTATAAAGCACTCTGCAAACTGTGTCAACACGTTTGTGAAAGCAGCACAGCAAATCACAATAATAAATCTTATAACATTAAAGGGGCATATTCATGTATATCTGCAAATGTGGTATACATGATACATTGCACTGCATGTGAAATGGGATGCTATATTGGAGAAACAAGCCAAAAACTGCACCTTCGAATGAACTTACACAGACACTCAATCAAAAACCACTGTGAAACAAAATACTGCACCCCTGTTGGTCACCATTTCACCCAACCTGACCACTCCATCCAAAACCTCAAAATCAAAATTCTCAGAGGCAACTTCAAAAACACCATGGAAAGAAAAACCTTTGAAATGAAAATGATAATGCACTTCAACCTGTTTAATTCTGGACTAAATGTGGACTCTGGATTCTTAACACATTATCAAAAATTTTTGTAATGTACTTTCATTTAGTCAATTACATTGTATATTCCACATTCTTTATACATAGGTACACAGGTAAGCCTATGTCCACACTTTTGTCTTTTTTTAACTTTTGTATTCCCCCTGTATATACAATTTCACATCTTTATAGATATTGATTCAATGTTGATATATAACTTTATGTCAGTATATGCTCTATGTATAGCTATATATTTCCCCTGTCTGTTCTCCTACACTGGACACTGTCTGCCTGTTACCTAAGCCCCCCTCATGATTTTTACGACATCTCCTCCTCTCCCTGCACTTTCTGTCTTCTTAGCTATTCTGTGTTTTAAGATACAATCTGTAAATTCCATTGGATTGGTCAGTATTGCTTCAGACTTGATAAATGAAGGAACTCTTCCGAAAGCTTGTCAACTTATAAATGTATAGTTAGTCCAATAAAAAAAAGTATCATTGCTCAATGCAATACTCTTGTTATTTTGATATCTAAATCTCTGGACTAACATGGCTACTCTATATATATATATATATATATATATATATATATATATATATATATATATATATATATATATATTTATATATATATATATATATATATATATATATATATATATATATATATATATACAGTACACACACACTTCATTTGAACAAATGATATGGCATTCATTGCTTATGTATGAGTAAGTAACACAAACCTACATAAAAACCAAAGAAATTCAGTGACTCTATACACACACAAATACACACACACATTGAAACACATAATTTTCACAATTAAATACCCTCCACCACGCAGAATGTAATAACAAAATACAATCTTTTATTCAATGGCGGGGGTTTAATTTGGAAATGTTCATTCTTTTTAGCATTAAATATATTAAGGTATAGGTGGGTAGTTATCAAGCTGTCAACCTCAAATACGCTGGAATTCCGCAGCGTATTTGTGGCGAGGCTGATTCACCTTAGTAATCAAAGGCTAGACACCGGAAAAAGTAGAATTTTGTGACGTAAGCTTCGATCCGCCGGACTCAGTCCGACACAGATCGATTCTTACGTCACTCCAGATGTTCCGCACACAAGTGCGGCACAATCTGACTACTTTTGCTAGTTATCAAAAAACTAGCAGGTACGCTCGGCACTTTTCCGGCCCAGCGTACCTGGTTTTCAATCCGCCACCCTGGAGGCGTCATATCCCATAGGAATCAATGGGAGTCTGACCATAGCGAAAGTTCATGTTCGCTGCTGCCAGACATCCCATTGATTCCTATGGGAGATGTCTGCACCTAACACCCTAACATGTACCCCGAGTCTAAACACCTCTAATCTGTCCCCCCTACACCGCCGCAAGTAAATAAAGTGTTTACCCCCTAAACCGCCGCTCCCGGAGCCCACCGCAAGCTATAATAAACATGTTAACCCCTAAACCGCCGCTCCCTGACCCCGCCGCAACTATAATATATGTATTACCCCCTAAACCGCCGCTCCCGGACCCCGCCTCAACCTATATTAAATTTATTAACCCCTATCCTGCCCCCCCTACACCGTCGCCACTATAATAAATTTATTAACCCCTATCCTGCCCCCCACTACACCGCCGCCACTGTAATAAAATTATTAACCCCTAAACCTAAGTCTAACACTAACCCTAACACCCCCTAACTTAAATATTAATTAAATAAATCTAAATAATATTTCTATTATGAACTAAATTAATCCTATTTAAAACTAAATACTTACCTTTAAAATAAACCATAATATAGCTACAATATAAATAATAATTATATTGTAGCTATCTTAGGATTTATTTTTATTTTACAGGCAAATTTCAATTTATTTTAACTAGGTACACTAGCTATTAAATAGTTATTAACTATTTAATAGCTTACCTAGCTAAAATAAAGAGACATTAACCTGTAATATAAAAACTAACCTAAGTTACAATTACACCTAACACTACACTATACTTTAATAAATTATTCCTATTTAAAACTAAATACTTACCTGTAAAATAAACCCTAAGATAGCTACAATATAACTAATAATTACATTGTAGCTATCTTAGGATTTATATTTATTTTACAGGTAACTTTGTATTTATTTTAGCTAGTTAGAATAGTTATTAAATAGTTATTAACTATTTAATAACTACCTAGCTAAAAGAAATACAAAATTACCTGTAAAATAAATCCTAACCTAAGTTACAATTAAACCTAACACTACACTATCATTACATTAATTACATAAATTACCTAAAAATAACTACAATTAAATACAATTACATAAACTAACTAAAGTACAAAAAATAAAAAAAGCTAAGTTACAAAAAAATAAGTTACAAACATTTAAAAAATATTACAACAATTTTAAGCTACTTACACCTAATCTAAGCCCCCTAATAAAATAACAAAGCCCACCAAAATAAAAAAATGCCCTACCCTATTCTAAATTAAAAAAGTTCAAAGCTCTTTTACCTTACCATTCCTTAAAAGGGCCTTTCGTGGGGCATGCCCCAAAAAATTCAGCTCTTTTGCCTGTAAAAGAAAAATACAACCCCCCCCCCAACATTAAAACCCACCACCGACATACCCCTAATCAAACCCGAACCCACCTTAAAAAAACCTAACACTACCCCCCTGAAGATCATCCTACCTTTAGTCGTCTTCACTCAGCCGAGCCACCGATGGAACTGAAGAGGAGATCCGGAGCGGCAGAAGTGATCCTCCAAGCAGCGCTGAAGAAGTCTTCCATCCAATGAAGTGATCCTCCAAGCGGCACTGAAGAAGTCTTCCATCCGGGCGATGTCATCTTCCAAGCGGGGTCTTCAATCTTCTTCTTCAGGATCCATCTTCATTCCGCCGACGCGGAACATCCTTCTTTCCCGACGGACTACCGACGAATGAAGGCTCCTTTAAGGGACGTCATCCAAGATGGCGTCCCTTCAATTCCGATTGGCTGATAGGATTCTATCAGCCAATCGGAATTAAGGTAGGAAAAATCTGATTGGCTGATTGAATCAGCCAATCAGATTGAAGTTCAATCCGATTGGCTGATCCAATCAGCCAATCAGATTGAGCTCGCATTCTATTGGCTGTTCCGATCAGCCAATAGAATGCAAGCTCAATCTGATTGGCTGATTCAATCAGCCAATCAGATTTTTCCTACCTTAATTCCGATTGGCTGATAGAATCCTATCAGCCAATCAGAATTGAAGGGACGCCATCTTGGATGACGTCCCTTAAAGGATCCTTCATTCGTCGGTAGTCCGTCGGGAAAGAAGGATGTTCCATGTCGGTGGAATGAAGATGGATCCTGAAGAAGAAGATTGAAGACCCCGCTTGGAAGATGACATCGCCCAGATCGAAGACTTCTTCAGCGCCACTTGGAGGATCACTTCATCGGATGGAAGATTTCTTCAGCGCCCCTTGGATGATGACTTCTCCCTCTCCGGATCTCCTCTTCAGTTCCATGGGTGGCTCGGCTGAGTGAAGACGACTAAAGGTAGGATGATCTTCAGGGGGGTAGTGTTAGTTTTTTTTTAAGGGGGGTTTGGGTTAGATTAAGGGTATGTGGGTGGTGGGTTTTAATTTTGGGGGGGTTGTATATTTCTTTTACAGGCAAAAGAGCTGAATTTTTTGGGGCATGCCCCACGAAAGGCCCTTTTAAGGGCTGGTAAGGTAAAAGAGCTTTGAACTTTTTTAATTTTGAATAGGGTAGGGCATTTTTTTATTTTGGGGGGTTTTGTTATTTTATTAGGGGGCTTAGATTAGGTGTAAGTAGCTTAAAATTGTTGTAATATTTTTTAAATGTTTGTAACTTATTTTTTTATTTTTTGTACTTTAGTTAGTTTATGTAATTGTATTTAATTGTAGTTATTTGTAGGTAATTTATTTAATTAATGTAATGTTAGTGTAGTGTTAGGTTTAATTGTAACTTAGGTTAGGATTTATTTTACAGGTAAATTTGTATTTCTTTTAGCTAGGTAGTTATTAAATAGTTATTAACTATTTAATAACTAATGTACTTAGTTAAAATAAATACAAAGTTACCTGTAAAATAAATATAAATCCTAAGATAGCTACAATGTAATTATTAATTATATTGTAGCTATCTTAGGGTTTATTTTACAGGTAAGTATTTAGTTTTAAATAGGATTAATTTAGTTCATAATAGAAATATTATTTAGATTTATTTAATTAATATTTAAGTTAGGGGGTGTTAGGGTTAGTGTTAGACTTAGGTTTAGGGGTTAATAATTTTATTACAGTGGCGGCGGTGTAGTGGGGGGCAGGATAGGGGTTAATAAATTTATTATAGGTGGCGACGGTGTAGGGGGGCAGGATAGGGGTTAATAAATTTAATATAGGTTGCGGCGGGGTCAGGGAGCGGCGGTTTAGGGGTTAAACTATTTATTTAGTTGCGGCGAGGTGCAGGATCAGCAGGGTAGGGGTTAATAACTTTATTATAGAGGGCGACGGTATAGGGGGGGCAGGATAGGGGTTACTAGGTATAATGTAGGTTGCGGTGGTGTCCGGGAGCGGCGGCTTAGGGGTTAATACATTTATAAGAGTTGCGGCGGGGTCTAGGAGCAGCGGTTTAGGGGTTAATACATTTATAAGAGTTGCGGCGGGGTCTAGGAGCGGCGGTTTAGGGGTTAATACATTTATCAGAGTTGCGGCAGGGTCTAGGAGCGGCGGTTTAGGGGTTAATACATTTATCAGAGTTGCGGCAGGGTCTAGGAGCGGCGGTTTAGGGGTTAGTAACTTTATTTAGTTGAGGGGGGCTCCGGGGGCGCCGGTATAGGGGGTAGAACAGTGTAGTTTAGTGTGGGTGCTTAGTGACAGGCTAGCAAGAAAGCTGTAAAAAAGCCGAAGAGCAGTGAGATCGGATGAGTGATAACTCTCACAGTCCGCTGCTCATCGATCCGTACTTGGTGCGCGGCTTTTTGACAGCTTTTTTGATAACTTAGGCGAATTTTTGCAGGTCCGCGGCGGCGATGTGAGGCGAGCTTAGGCGGGCGTATTGGGCCGGCGAAGGCAGGAAAAATAGACACGTTGATAACTACCCCCCATTGAGTGAATTTTAATATAAAAATATACTTATTTTACAATTTTGTTTGTATGAAATGTTATAGATTTTAGCATTTGATTTTCTTCATATTTGCCTATAGATTATTTGAAATAAACACAGTATAAGAATGACAATATATATTGGCTTACCTCATCCACCTATATGCTTCATTTGAAACTATTTTATGTAGCCTGTTGCCTGTATTTTATGTAGCTGTCATCGTAATCTATATGACTTCAAATTAAATGTATGCCTTATTACGCTTTTTTTACTGTCTTAAAGGGACATTCCGGTCAAAATATAAATGCATATAGAACAATTAAATCTTTAAATAGAAGATATTTGCAATATACGTGTTTTGGCAAAAATGCTTCTAGTAAAAGTTATCACTGTTTTTAGTGTTAACATTTTTCTCTGCATGTGCATGTGAAGTATTGCTAGATATTGTCAATTCACCAGAATTGTAAATACTGCGGCTGCTCAGAATGCCAGTGGGCCTTGTATTATATCAGCAATTAAGAAATTGAGTCATTACCAGATGATACAAGCACCTTAGGTTCTATGAGCACATGCTGTATTTAAAATGCTGTTGCACAGTACATACTTAAAGGGACACTGAACCTAAATTTTTTCTTTCATGATTCAGATAGAGCATTCAATTTTAAGCCACTTTCTAATTTATTCATATTATCAATTTTTCTTCGTTCTCTTGCTATCTTTTTATTTTAAAAAGAAGACATCTAAGCTTTTTTTTTATTCAGAACTCTGGACAGCACTTTTTTATTGGTGGATGAGTTTATCCACCAATCAGCAAGAACAACCCAGGTTGATCACCAAAAATGGTCCGGCATCTAAACTTACTTTCTTGCATTTCAAATAAAGATACCAAGAGAATGAAGAAAATTTGATAATAGTAGTAAATTAGAAAGTTGCTTAAAATGCCATGCTCTGTCTGAATTACAAAAGAAAAAATTTGGGTACAGTGCCCCTTTAAATACACTTTTGAAACAGCCATAGCTCTTATTATAAGCATTTTTGCTAATACATGTATGTTACAAAAATTCTTCTATTCAAAACTGAAATGCATCCATGTGGATTCAAATTTTGGCTGGAATGTCCCTTTAATAAACAAATATTATTTCCTGATGTTTTGCTTAATTCAAAATGAAGCATTTTTAGCATCGTTAACTAAGATTCTGTTAACAATAGAAGTAATTTTCATGTCCATTTTATTTATTTTCTATATTATTATATTGTTTTTCTATTACAGGGGCTGCGAAACTACTTGTTGCTTGGACTGGCATTTTGCATTGTTTTGTCTGGTTCTCTCTTAACGGCCTTTTCTAAAATATAAATATTTTCCAAACGACGGAGCTGTTGCGTTTTAACCTGTTTTTCACTGTGACTCTTTTAATCAAACGTGATATTTTATATCACATCTTTTTTTCTTCATTTTTAGAAGAAATTAACTTTGTATTATTAAATACGAGCAACAAAAAGACATTGAAGACATGGGCATTACACATTTTTCAGCGTCCTTAGGATTTAATATAACACTGTTTTTTTTAATAAACCTACTTTTGTTTCCACTAAGCTTCTAATTATTTGTCAAGAGGAACGTTCCATTTAGTACAATTTACATAAGTCTCAATGCAAAGTACAAAAAATATATAATTATCCTATCTCTAATGCAATGGTCTGTTTGTTTTTTTATTAAAAGTTATCTTATCTTCCTTTTCTTATTGAATGAGGGATGTGTATAAAAAAGGTATTTTCATTACATGTAAATTTGTTGAATGTGGTAAATTGTTTTTATCTTCTTTGTATTCCTTAAAGGGACATGAAACCCATTTTTTCTTTCATGATTTAGGTAGAACATACAATTTTAAACAACTTTCCAGTTTACTTCTTTTGTCAAATTTGCTTCATTCTCTTGGTATCATTTGTTGAAGGAACAGAAATGTACTACTGGTTTCTATCTGAACACATGGATGAGTTAAAGACAATCAGTATATATATGCAACCACCAATCAGCACCTAAAACCTAGTTTCTTTGCTGCTCCTAAGCTTACCTAGCAAACAATTAATACGTTTGGCGCTTAAAGCCGTAGGATATATAGATAGATCTCAAAATTAATATACGTAATATCCCTATGCACAAAAAAACAAATTTCCTCTTAAAAATAAATTTCAACAATGAATTAATGCATAAACTGACAAATTTTTATTCCTAGTTTATAATATGATATTAAAAATCACTTAAAATTCAATCGATCCAACCACATTCACACTTGCATACACACTACACTATACAATTCAATAATAGCACATTTGATAGTAGAATAACAGTATAAATTAAAAGTAGCTAATTTCATAAAAAGTCTCCAATTTAATGGCACATATGTAGAGACGTTAAAAGTGTCCCATGCTTGATTTTCCAGTGCAATATATCTCTTTGTTTAAGAGTCTATAGCTTAGGGAATTCCCAATAATGGCCTGCTGAAAAGGGCTGTAAAAAGAGCTCCTTATAAAATTGATATATTTCTAACTGTGAATGTTGGCACCTCACCTCTTCAGCGGTTTTCAATGCTCTTTGAAAAGGCTCTCTCTCTCCTTATACAAGAGCTCCGTGTCAAATAGTCTCAAGCGGCTGTCGGTAATAGCCCCTGATTAGGTAAACAGTTCAAGTATCACAAGGCAGCTTTATCACCTTATATTAAGTTCTCATGAGCGCCGTCAGCAGACTCCCAGTCAGTGGGTAAAACAGTAAGGCTTTCTTACCTCTTAACCGTGTCTCCGTGTCAGTTTCGTTACCTGACTCGACACTCCGGCTTCTCCTCTGTCTCCCCTGTCTGTGGCTATCACACTCCGTCGGTGACGTCACCTGGTATCCGGATTTCACAGGTGACTGTTTACTTGCGCAAGTATTTGGTGAGTTTCTCCCGAACGTCCTCTGCTCTTAGTACATCAAGTACGCAGAGTCTGATAATCCTCCTTGTTCTGGATCTTTGTTTGGAGACAATCTTGTAAGTAATTCCAAATGGCAGGACAGACCTTCCTTCTACGCGTTTCAACCCGGTCAATGGGTCTTTATCAAGATGCTGTTTCCTGCACTTTCTTGCCTTTAAATTTCCTGTCGTTACAGGTAATTGGTGAGCCTCCTACTTCCTCCCACAGGTATATTAGTGGAGGGAGAATCTTAAGCGCATGGTATCCATTAATCAAGCATTTTATATCAAGCTTTGAGGGCACAATTTTTATTTTAGCATTGTTTGGATACTTATATCTTTTTTTACTGTCATATCAAATATAAAAACTATAAATATATTTAAATTCATAAAAATCCTAAAAGCAATACAATATTCCACACATTCATTCATAAGACAATCAAAATATTCTTTAGGAGTATAAATATAAAAATTATATAATCAAATTTAATGGGAATTAACATAGGAATTTTGCATCATCAAGGGGACTAATAATCTCATTAATATTATTTAAAATGAGTAGAATTAATAAGATTAATAAAAATAATGAAATCATTTTAATGAAATTTTATAAGAGAAGAATCATATATTTAAGAAGGCAGATCAATTTTAAAAAAGTTAAAGAGGGTTGGATCAATTAATTTAAAGAAAGGGGGCCAGTTCCAACTCTGAATTTAAACCTTTGGGGTAAAGGGTATTAAAATTATAAATGAACTCAGCTTCTCTCTTTAAAAGTTTATTTTCAAAATTCCCTCCTCTCCAGTCCTTCCGTACTAAACACAGGCCCCAAAACTTGAGATCTTTTATATTATTTCTGTGAACATCTCTAAAATGTTGGTATAAGTGGGTCTCCAACTTTCCCTTCTCTATATTCCATAAGTGTTCCTTTATCCGATCCCTAAGCATCCTGGTCGTCTCCCCTATATACAACAGATGGCAAGAGCATTGTAACATGTAGACCACCCCTTTGCTACTGCATCTGATAGTGTCCTTAATGGTATATTCTTTATTTGTATCAGGGATCAAAACATTCTCCTAAAAAACTCCTAATTGACAACCATTATATCTAAATCTAAAAAAGTTATAGAGTTCCTACTAATCTCATAAGTAAAGGTGAGGCCTCTATCATTATTATTCATAGTATTAAATAGTTCCTTAAGGGTATCCTCACTTCCACGCCAAATGATAAGAATATCATCTATATATCTCTTAAAAAGCACGAGACTCGCACCGAGCTCCTCAAACTGGAGAAAACTCTTTTCCCAGTCACCCATAAACAGGTTTGCGTAGCTCGGTGCGAATCTCATGCCCATCGCTGTCCCCTCAATTTGAAGAAAATAAATACCATCGAAAGAAAAGTAGTTATGTTCCAAAATATAACGTATGCTATCTATTATGAAATCTCTCTGTTCTTTCACTATATCCACATCCTTAGACAGATAACTCTCCACCGCTTCCAATCCTAGATCATGTTTAATATTAGTGTAAAGCGATGACACATCGCAAGTTGCCATCAAAAATCCTTCCTCCCATTTAATTTCTCTTAATAGTCTCAGAACACTGGTTGAGTCTTTCAAATAGGAGTCTAAATTAACCATGTACTTCTGCAAGAATTTATCCACATACTCAGAAAGATTGGCTGTAATAGAATCTATCCCTGAGACTATAGATCTCCCGGGGGGATTAATTAGACTCTTATGGACTTTTGGTAAGAAATAGAATATCGGGATCTTAGGATACTGTGGTTTAATATACACGTATTCTTTTTCTGTCAAGATCCCTCTCTCTCTCCCTTTGTCCAATATTCATTCTAATTTCGTAAAAAAACCTTTTTGTTGGATCCATCTCTAATTTCCTATAGATTTTTTTGTCACTAAGTAATCTTTCAGCTTCTTCCTTATAACTTTTACTGTCTAAGATCACAAGACCTCCCCCTTTATCCGCCATTTTTATGGTGATATCATTGTTATTTTGTAGTTCTCCCTGTCCTTTCTGTTTAATTTTTTCTTAAATTTATTCTTCCTACTCTCACTTTTTCTTAAGTCAGCTAGAACCATTTTTTCAAATGTTTCCAGGTTGCTCCCTCTATCATTTTTAGGGTAGAAGTTGGACTTAGATTTCAAATTAGTATGTTTAAATTTATCCACTTCTTTGGCAGTACTCCCAAAATTAACATATCTTTCAATAGGATTTTTTAGAAAAAAACGTTTGAGGGTTAAGTTCCTCGCATATTTCCTTACGTTAATGTGGGTCTCGAACTTGTTCATATTTTTAGATGGTGCAAACGACAATCCTAGATTTAAAACTCTTTCTTCCTCTTTACTTAGTACTTTTTCACTAAGATTAAAAATACCTATTTTCTTTTTTCCTACTTTTGTCGTTTGGCTTCTGCTTTTTCTCTTTCCTCCTCTAACTCCTCTATTTGTCTTTTTCTTTCTCTTGATCTTAGTACTCTTTCTTCCTTTCCTTGTCCATTCGTGTTTTTTGGAGGTAATAGATGTCCCTCCCTTAGGAGACCTTGACCTAAAAAAGCCTTCTCCTCTTTTGTTAAATCAATTTGACTCACACTATTACTAGTGCTTGGTTGGTGTTCATTCAGATCACTTAAAGGGGTAAAACGGTTTGAGGTGGGTATCTCTAATTGTCTATTATCCCACCTATTATCTTCTCTATTTCTCTGTGGGTAAGGTCTTCCCTGATATTGATAAGCCCCTTCTTCTTTTTCAAAATTAATCTCCCTTCCTATACATTGCATTCCTATGACTACCATTTTTATAGAAGTTCCCCTGTTTGTCATTCCTATATCCATTATGGTTCCCCCAATAATGTTCCCCTCCTCCAAAACAATTATTCCAATTATATTGGTTATCGTAATGGTTATAACATCTATCACGATTGTAGTTCCACCATCCTTGATTCCTATTCCTAAAATGTCTATTTGTATAGTTCCCATTACCCTCTACATTAGTCCTATTAGTATAAGCTCTATTATGATAATTGTTTCTTCTTCTATCCTGTTCCCATGAATTATTCTCTACTGTTTGTATATTTTGCTCAACCTCCATATTCACTAATTCCACTTCTGTCTGATCATTTGATGACTCAGCGATATCGCTTTAGAATTTTTTGCATTTAGTTATTATAATCTCTTTTTTTTTATTTTTTCTATTCTTTCAATGATCACCTGTTGCCTATCCTTGAGGACTTGATCCTCCTTAATCACTTCTAATTTCTCCTTAATATTCAAAATTTCACTATTAATTTGTTCAATACTTTCTGGATTTTTTAATGACTTTAATTAGTCCTCTAGATGCCTCTTTCAGGATATCATCCCATTCCGCCTGCAAAGGTTCACTCTAGTCAAATGTACAAATTTTCTTTAATTTTAGACCCCTTGGGATGATATTCTGTTCTAAATATCTATCCAGAAAAATGAATTCCATTTTTTGTCTTAATTCTCTGTTTAATACTTTTTCTAATTCCCCTACTAGTTTCAGAACATCAGCTTGATTTATGCATTCCTCAGGTTTCTGAAATTCCCTACTAGTTAATTCAGAAAGGAGTTTATCTCTATATGAAAAGATGTCCATATCTTTACTGGTTTTGCTGCTATCACCTCTAGGAAGAAAAAAAGGAAGCAATTGTAAACATAAAATAGGGTCAAGCGCTAAACCTCTCCTACTATGCCTGACTGGAATAACTACCTACTCCCTAGGTAGTTCAAATGACAAATCAAACAAACAATTAATAAGTCTGGAGCTTAAAGCCGTAGGATATATAGATAGATCTCAAAAAAAAATATATATGTAATATCCCTATGCACAAAAAAACAAATTTCCTCTTAAAAATAAATTTCAACAATGAATTAATGCATAAACTGACAAATTTTTATTCCTAGTTTATAATATATTAAAAATTACTTAACATTCAATCAATCCAACCACATTCACACTTGCATACACACTACACTATACAATTCAATAATAGCACATTTGATAGTAGAATAACAGTATAAATTAAAAGTAGCCAATTTCATAAAAAGTCTCCAATTTAATGGCACATATGTAGAGACGTTAAAAGTGTCCCATGCTTGATTTTCCAGTGCAATATATCTCTATAGCTTAGGGAATTCCCAATAATGGCCTGCTGAGGTGCCTACATTCACAGTTAGAAATATATCCATTTCATAAGGAGCACTTTTTACAGCCCTATTCAGCAGGCCATTATTGGGAATTCCCTGAGCTATAGACAATCCTACCAGGAGGGCAAAGTTTCCCAAACCTCAAAATGCCTATAAATACACCCCTCACCACACCCACAATTCAGTTTTACAACCTTTGCCTCCTATGGAGGTGGTGAATTATGTTTGTGCTAAGATTACGTTGACATGCGCTTCTCAGTATTTTGAAGCCTGATTCCTCTCAGAGTACAGCGAATGTCAGAGGGACGTGGAGAGTATCACCTATTGGATGCAATGATTTTTCTAACGGGAGTCTTTTCATAGGTTCTCTGTTATCGGTCGTAGAGATTTATCTCCTACCTCCCTTTTCAGATCAACGATATACTCTCATATACCATTACCTCTACTGATAACTGTTTCAGTATTGGTTTGGCTATCTGCTATATGTGGATGGGTGTCTTTTGGTAAGTATGTTTTTATTTCTTAAGACACCTCAGCTATGGTTTATATAAAGTTCCAAATATATGTATTGTACTTATATTTGCCATGAGTCAGGTTCATGTATTTCCTTTTGCAAATTGTCAGTTTCATATTTGGGGAAAGTTAATATTAAGAAATATTTTTCATACCTGGGGTTTAGTCTTTTTTTTCAATTGACTACTTTGTTTCAAATTGCGGGCTGACTGCTGTGATCACAACAGATGCAAGTCTTTCAGGTTGGGGAGGTGTCTGGGGATCTCTAACAGCACAAGGGGTTTGGAAATCTCAAGACACGAGATTACCAATCAATATTTTAGAACTCTGTGCAATTCTCAGAGCTCTTCAGTTTTGGCCTCTGTTGAAGAGAGAACCGTTCATTTGTTTTCAGACAGACAATATCACAACGGTGGCATATGTCAATCATCAGGGTGGGACTCACAGTCCCCATGCTATGAAAGAAGTATCTCGGATACTTGTTTGGGCGAAATCCAGCTCCTGTCTAATTTTTGCGGTTCATATCCCACAATTGGGAGGCAGATTATCTCAGCCGTCAGACTTTACATCCAGGGGAGTGGTCTCTTCATCCGGATGTGTTTTCTCAGATTGTTCAGATGTGGGGTTTTCCAGAAATATATCTGATGGCTTCTCATCTAAACAAGAAACTTCCCAGATACCTATCAGGTCCAGGGATTTTTCAGGTGGAAGCAGTAGATGCACTGACACTTCCTTGGTGTTATCAACCTACTTCGTCCCGCCTCTAGTTCTTCTTCCACTATATACCCTTATTTGCTATGGTCCACCTGTTTACTACTACTTTTTAATTTAATACTGGTATGTAGTATACATTTTGTCTTATATGATCACTGTATTATATTCTATATTCTTTGTATCAGGACTGTGGTTAGTATCAGGCACCTTAAATGTAATTAGCACTTTAAGAGGAGTGACTTTGTTTTAAACTCCCCTTTGTTTTACTGACGTCACTTTAATCAATGTGTGTATAAGTTGCACCTGGAGTAGGCTCACCTATGCTATGATTACGGCTTACAGCCGAAACGTGTAAGCAAGCCTATCCCTTGGTGCTTATGTGTGCGCTCTGATTATGCACTTTTTACTTTTTGACCACCTGTTTTTAGATTTTTTCGAATAAAGGACTTTTATTTTCATTGAACCTCAGCCGTCCGCTTGTTTGCTTTTTCACTGTGGTAAGGTTTTCTATAGCCTGACACTAGCGGAACGGCCCCCTGCCAAGTCCCTTCTCCACTGTGATGGATAAGCTCCTGGACTAAGAGGAATGCTGACACTCTCCTATCACTACGTTTCATATGGCACTTGGATCTGCCTCTCTTGTGAGAATCGGAGCGGATCGAATACTGGATTACAAACCTTTGACCTTTAAAGCTCACAGTTACTTATCTATCTGGGAAGGATCCCCTGTGACACTACAACACAGCGAAACAAGCCGACAGCCGCACCGCATGTAAGTGATACACCCCCTGCCACCTGGATTGGCCCTCTGATCGGAGCAGTGTGAGAGATTGGTCTGTGACGTATTGACGTCAGCGTGTAGACAACACGCCTCCCGGCGTTTGGGAGCCGACCGAAGTCACCACTGCTACACAGCCTGGTCCTGTGGATTCCTATATGATAGAGGTACGGAGTCTCCGGAACTTGCAGTAAGTCTATGCGGACTCTTGCTTAGGTGGTGAGACACCTTTTTCTGCTGCTAAGAAATTACAACTGTCTACTTTTTGTGTGTGAGGCATTACCCTTGTGGGAAATCGCATATATTTGGTTGATCTTAATAACATCCTATTCATTTTGAGGAAAGTCACCCCTCTCTCCAGTGTGCACTATAGGGTATACGTATACCCATAGTCCTAGAGCCAGGACTTTATTTATTTATTTATTTGTGTGGAATCTACCCACTCTCTCTTTGTTGGTTTTTCATTATTAGGTGTAATCAGGCTACACCTGTGGGGAGATTCCATCATGCAGGGTAACCAAGGTGGTCAATTAGTACAGTTTTACTCGTTACTGCCTTCAGAGACTGTTACTGATCCAGGCCCTGAATTATCAAGGATCTTTTCAACAGACAAGTCCTTCTCTACCTTGAGTGAGCTATTTGACGATATTGAAAGACTTAAAATAAAAGAAATTAAACTGCAGTGGGATATCTGGTCTTTGAGCAAGTATATTGAAATTCAGATCATACCACGAGGCCTGAGGGTTAACAAGTTCCCTACCTTTGATACAGAAGACAAGGATTTTATGGAGGCCTGGAATGACATACTATCGGACTGCTCTCTAAGACTTATGGCATTATTATGTGATTTCAAAACTAAGCTCCTTAGTCTGGTTAGAGAAGAGATAGGTTTGTTACAGTTAGAGTTGAACTCTAGACAAAATGAGGTTGATTATGGCAAATTTGATGTTGTATTAAGAGATGTGATGACTAGCATTAAGAAACAGGCAATTGACATTAAACATGCTAAGTACATACGTGACCAGACTGATTATAACACCAATTCAGTGTACATATGGAATAAGAGTAAACATTCTCTTAACAGGAGATTACAAAACAGGAATAGGGGAAACAGAGGCCGCAGAAATAGAAGGGGACCAGGTAGACAACCACAGGTTAGATTCTCTGACACAGAGGCTGAATCAGGGGATGATGGGTCAGGTACCAGTGGGGATGAGGCAGCTTCCACTAGTGGGGTAAAAAGTATACTCAAAAACACCCCTATAACACACCCTGTAGTTCATAACGCAACTAGCCATGCGGAGGTAGTTAGATTCAAAACTACACCTATACAGACATCTAACATAAATGTGGTGAGTAAATATTATCCAAGTGATGTACCGACTACCTCAATAGAACCAAGGGCCACTAATGGTAGTGGCTTACCTCCTAGACTAGAGGGGGAACAATCGCAGCTAGAGCAGGTTTTTTCCTTGCCCCAGAGCAACCCGGACAGAGGAGGGAAGACAAGCCAGGAGAGGCAGGGGTACAAGCTAAGGGAAAACAGACAAACAAAATACAAATGAGTTGTGTTATTAATCTTTCAGACTGTGAGTTGTCTGAAGCCCAACTATGGGTGCTTGGACTCGGATTGGGATTTGTCCCTACAACTGACTTCAATTTATTTAAAACTATCATTGATGTAAACCGGCTTATTCGGAACATCACTTTGAAAGGCCATTTTTCAGACACTGACACTACCACATTAGAGAACCCTACTCCTAAAAAATGGGTTAACACTGACCTTAACACTGATCTTCCTTTTGTGGAATCTTGTGATCTTATTTCACTCAACAACCTAATGAAGGAAAGCACTAGGTTGAATGACCTGGAATGTGTTACCCGTGTAAAAGGGCTAAAGAGGCCCTCCAAGTTCTACCCTATACATAGTAGGGGTGGTATCATAGAGGGCTTCTTTGAAAGGGTTGAAAGAGATCTAACAGCTCTAGCTAGATCTAGCAAAAGAAATGAACAAAATCTGAACAAAGTAGAAAGAATAGCACTTGAACAATTGTCTAACAATAATGATATTGTAGTGCGTAGTGCTGACAAGGGTGGCTCAGTAGTGATATTAAACAAGACCGACTATATTAATGAAGCTTTAAGACAACTCAATGATGCTGAGTCGTATATGATACTCTCTAGCAACCCTACGAGACGTTTTCAGAGAGAGCTGAAAGACCTTCTGGATGATGGGGTGGAACAAGATTTTTTGGATCAATACACAGTGGCATATATTTTGTGGAATGCCCAGTCACTCCGGTGTTCCACCATCTCCCGAAGGTCCACAAGTCCCTTGAAAATGTCCAAGGCCGACCCATAGTTAGTCTCTTTTCGAGCACCTCTCCCAGTGGCTGGATATGGTACTCAACCCCTTTGTTGAAGCTTTGCCTAGCTTTCTGAGAGACACTTAGCACTTGATCAATTTGATTGATGAAATAAAATGGGATAGCGACTTGTATAGCTGGTAGACCATTGATGTCACGGCTTTATACTCCTCTATCCCCCACGATAGAGGACTAGAGGCTATTGCATTTTTCCTACAGGAGTGGTCTGACCTCTCTGAAGACTTTCAGGTCTTCGTGTTGAGAGTTACCCGCTTCCTTTTGACTCATAATTTCTTTGAGTTTGGGGGCACATTCTATCTCCAGAGGCGGGGGACAGCTATGGGGGCCAAGTTTGCCCCCTCCTATGCCAACCTGTTCATGGGTCGGTGGGAGCTGTCCCACGTCTTTGGAGATGGAAATCCCCACAAGTCCCAGATTATATTTTTCCGTCGTTTCATTGACGATTTGATTTTTATCTGGAGTGGAAGTGAGGCTGCTGTGACAGAATTTATACTAAACATTAACTCCAACACGGTAGGCCTTCAATTCACGTATGAGATCCAAAAGGCCAAGATAAATTTTCTGGACATAACCCTTAGTGGTAGTAGGGAAGGTAGAATCAATTCTAGCCTTTACAGGAAACCCATCTCTGGCAACTCCCTGCTACATGCAAGTAGTTGCCATCCCAGACATGTTCCCTATGCCATTGCCAAAGGCCAGCTCATCAGGGCGAAAAGAAATTGCACTGATGAAATGGAGGGTCATGTCCAGATGAAAGAGGTCCACAAGCGCCTCTTGCAGAGAGGGTATCAACGAAAAACTGTGAATAGGGCCTTTAATGATGTTTCCAAAATACATAGATCAGATTTACTACAAAATAGATCTAAAACTTTAGAGACACACAAAGGTGTCACTTTCATAACTGATTACAGCTTACAATATGAAGATGTATGTAAAATTGTGAAACATCACATTAAAATGCTCGTTGCAGATGAGAGATTATTAGGATGTGTTCAGGAAGGTGTGAGATGCTCCTATCGGAGGAACCGCACATTAGGCAATATATTGTCGCCTACAGTCCTTAAGAAACCGCCATCCCAGGCTAGTTCGTGGCTCACAAGCAAAGGTTCCTACAGATGTGGAAGCTCCAGATGTGGTGCATGTGACTATTTGATCATATCTGATACCTTTAGGTCCTCTGTTACAGGGAAGGTATATGACGTTAATTTCTGTCTAAATTGTACCTCTTCATATGTTGTGTACTGCATCACATGCACTCGATGCAGTAAGCAATATGTGGGACTCACAACCAGGGATGTTAGATCACGAATGAGGGAACACCTCTCTACTATACGTGTGGGTAAAGCGAGTACCCCGTTGGTAAATAATTTTGCAGTAATACATAACAAAGATCTTACCTGCTTCTCCTGGCAACCTATCAACATGATCCCCTATCCTAAGAGAGGAGGGGATAGAGATTTGATGTTGGGGAAAAGGGAGATGCTGTGGATCTTCAAACTAGAGACTAGAGTCCCCCATGGACTTAACTCCGAATTTGATCTCATCAACTATTGGGAGTAGGGGTTGGACTGTCCTGGGTGGGGGGATCCACAGCACCTCTAGTCCTTTAATATCGATATCAATATTAACATGTGTCATGATGTCTGTGTTCATACTGAAATGTTTTTGTGCATACATGCACACCAACACTTCCCTCCCACTATATAGGTTACTGTACTTGGTGTTGTATATCAGTATGTACTTCGTATAATTCATTTCATGAATATTATTATTAGGCTGAAACAAATGGGTGTCCACTGTATCTCATCCTCCCCCCTTTATCAGGGTCATTATATATATATTTTTTAATTAAGGTTAGGATGTTTGATCCATCAGAAAAGACACCATTTAGTTGTATAAGAGAATGATTCTTTTATGGATATGGCTTAATATTAATGGTGATAGCATTGATATTGATGTTCATATTGATATTAGTATTATCACATGTATGTATTAATGTTGATCTAGGTACCCTCCATTGACCCCAGTATTGACATTTTACTCAATTATATTTCACTTTATTATTTAAATTTTGAAACATACCCTTAATACATATACAACAGCTATGGTTACATCTGAACAATATTGAAAATATATTATACATCTTTTCCTTGGACTAAGATACCATGGGAGCACATGAAGAATTATTGTATAGTGTATATATTGTAATGTTGTTCAGTTGTTTACTATTTCTTCATCATCATTTGTATGCACTATATACCCTTATTTGCTATGGTCCACCTGTTTACTACTACTTTTTAATTTAATACTGGTATGTAGTATACATTTTGTCTTATATGATCACTGTATTATATTCTATATTCTTTGTATCAGGACTGTGGTTAGTATCAGGCACCTTAAATGTAATTAGCACTTTAAGAGGAGTGACTTTGTTTTAAACTCCCCTTTGTTTTACTGACGTCACTTTAATCAATGTGTGTATAAGTTGCACCTGGAGTAGGCTCACCTATGCTATAATTACGGCTTACAGCCGAAACGCGTAAGCAAGCCTATCCCTTGGTGCTTATGTGTGCGCTCTGATTATGCACTTTTTACTTTTTGACCACCTGTTTCTAGATTTTTTCGAATAAAGGACTTTTATTTTCATTGAACCTCAGCCGTCCGCTTGTTTGCTTTTTCACTGTAGTAAGGTGATCTCCAAGATCATCATGGAACAATCATTTGTGTTGCTGGTGGCTCCAGCATGGCCACACAGGTTTTGGTATGCAGATCTTGTTCGGATGTCCAGTTGCCAACCTTGGCCACTTCCGTTAAGGCCGGGCCTACTGTCTCAAGGTCCGTTTTTCCATCAGGATCTCAAATCATTAAATTTGAAGGTATGGAAATTGAACGCTTAGTACTAAGTCATAGAGGTTTCTCTGACTCAGTAATTAATACTATGTTACAAGCTCATAAATATGTCTCTAGGAAGATTTAATATAGAGTTTGGAAGACTTACATTTCATGGTGTTCTTCTCATAAATTCTCTTGGCATTCTTTTAGAATTCTTAGAATTTTTTAAGTTTCTCAAGGATGGTTTGGATAGGGGGTTAAACTACTTTCTTGTAAAGTGTTCCTTTTGGCTATCTCTTCTGCTAGAAGAGTTTCTGAGCTATCTGCTCTTTCTTGTGAATCTCCTTTTCCGATTTTTCATCAGGATAAGGCGGTTTTGCAGACTTCATTTGAATTTTTACCTAAGGTTGTGAATTCTAACAACTTTAGTCGAGACATTGTTGTCCCTTCCTTGTGTCCTTATCCTAAGAATTCTTTGGAAAGATCCTTACATTCTTTGGATGTGGTGAGAGCTTTGAAATATTATGTTGAAGCTACTAAAGATTTCAGGAAGACTTCTAGTCTTTTTGTTATATTTTCTGGTCCTAGGAAAGGTCAGAAGGCCTCTGCTATTTCCTTTGCCTCTTGGTTAAAGCTTTTGATTCATCAAGCTCATTTGGAGTCGGGTCAAGCCCCACCTCAGAGAATTACAGCTCATTCTACTAGATCAATCTCCACTTTGTGGGCTTTTAAGAATGAAGCTTAAATTCTACCTTTTTGATGTATTTGCTTCTTCTGAAGCAGTTTTTGGTAGAAAAGTTCTTCAGGCAGCTGTTTCAGTTTGATTCTTCTGCTGATGTTTCAAGTTTTTCTTTTTGAGAATAACTTCTATTTTGGGTTGTGGATTATTTTTTCAGCATTTGGCTGTTGTTTATTTTTATCCCTCCCTCTCTAGTGACTCTTGTGTGGAGTTCCACATCTTGGGTATTGATATCCCATACGTCACTAGCTCATGGACTCTTGCCAATTACATGAAAGAAAACATAATTTATGTAAGAACTTACCTGATAAATTAATTTCTTTCATATTGGCAAGAGTCCACGAGGCCCACCCTTTTTATGGTGGTTATGATTTTTTTGTATAAAGCACAATTATTTCCAAATTCCTTTGTTGATGCTTTTTACTCCTTTCTTTATCACCCCACTACTTAGCTATTCGTTAAAACTGAATTGTCGGTGTGGTGAGGGGTGTATTTATAGGCATTTTGAGGTTTGGGAAACTTTACCCCTCCTGGTAGGATTGTATATACTTCACTAGCTCATGGACTCTTGCCAATATGAAAGAAATGAATTTATCTGGTAAGTTCTTACATAAATTATGTTTTCATTATGTATAACTAAACATTTTATATAAAACTCCCAAGGTGTCCCTTTAAGCTAAAGCCATTGATGATTATACTGTATAGATGGAAATGCATTTGCTTACAGAGGTATATTCATTATTATCGATTTATAGGTGTGTCGGGCAAGAAAAAGTATACTTATTTAGTAGTGACTAATTTCTTTAAATAAATTACCTTATTATAATATGCCCTCTAATAACAAAGAATAATGTGCATAATGCCCATTTCTGCATTAGCAAGAAATTTGTTATACCTATAAAACAGTATACAGTAGACAGATCATTCATCAGGCTAAGTTCTAATCAATGTCCTGCATATATCAGTTTTATTAAAAATAGCATTATAACCATCATCTCTGATTTGTTTTTTAAAGGGACAGTCTAGTCAAAATTAAACTTTCATGATTCAGATTATGCATGTAATTTTAAACAATTTTCCAATTTACTTTTAGCATCAAGTTTTCTTTGTTCTTTTGGTATTCTTTGTTGAAAGCTAAACCTAGGTAGAGTCATATGCTAATTTCTAAGCCCTTGAAGGCCACCTCTTATCTCAGGGAATTTTGACAGTTTTTCATAGCTAGAGGGCGTTATTTCATGTGTGCCATATAGATAACATTGTGCTGACGCATGTGGAGTTACCTAGGAGCCAGCACTGATTGGCTAAAATGCATGTCTGTCAAAAGAGCTAAAATAAGGGGGCAGTCTGCAGAGGCTTAGATACTGTAATGCTTATAGTATACTCCACTATCAGACCGAACTCGGCCAGTAAAAGAAAAGTAGCGCTCACCACAGGCAGGATAGTCTTCAGTGGCAACGGTAAAGCAGTCCAAAGGTAAACCACCAGAGTGGTCAGGAAGGCAGGGTTTGGCAACGGTAAAGTAGAGCAATAGGTGTTCAACAGGCAGAGTAGTCAGACAAGCAGATTTCAGTAGCAGTATATCAATCCAGCAAATTAGGGGTTAATCAGGCAGAGTAGTCAGATAAGCAGAGTTCAGTAGCAGTATATCAGTCCAGCAAATTAGGGGTTAATCAGGCAGAGTAGTCAGACAAGCAGAGTTCATAAACGATAAGATAAATAGCAGTAAAAAAAGTTACACAAAGTAACACCTATATTTGGGCAGTGATAGATCATTACTGAGGAACTTACATAGGCGCAGGATTCGTGCCACAGGAATCCAGACCCGACACAGCCCCTGACAACGAGCAGGGAAGGAGATGCCGCGCCCCTAGCAACAGCTAGAGAGGCGCGCCGTGACAGATACAAGGTAATCACAGAGGTTAAAAGTATATTAATATAACTGTATTGGTTATGCAAAACTGGGAAATGTTTAATAAAGGGTTTATCTATCTTTTTAAACGATAAAAAATCTGGAGTAGACTGTCCCTTTAACCATATTTTCATATTCTTACACCAGTTGATAAAACCGATAAACTGTTGGGGCTCCATGTACGAAGCAGCGAAAGCTGCTCCGGAGCCTTTGCGGGGCAGGTTCTCATATGCGAGCCTGCTTCCCGCAATGTAAGAAGCAGCGGTCATTAGACCGCTGCTTCTTACACCCTACGCCACCTCTGAGGTGGCGAGGGAAAATCACAGAGTGCTTGCTCGCTCTCTGTGATTGACAGCTCCTTCAGTCGCGTGATTGGTCACGCGAATGAAGGGGCGGGCATTACACACTCCGATGAGTGTGTAATGATACATACGGGCAAATGGATCAACAGATCCGATGCCCGTGTAGGGAAGGCGGGCGGACAGCTTCGCGAGTTTAGAAGCTGTCCGCCCGCCGCTTAGTACATGGAGCCCTTGGAGTCTATTTGGAGACTAAAATTTTTTTTTCCATAAATATTTTGAGATTGTTATAAAAATTAAACATTTAGCTTTTAGTCCATACTTTATATTTTTTTAAAAAAATACTTATTTAATCATTTGTATTGAGAGGTTAACACATTTAACAACAGTCCTAGTGGACTGTATCAAAGAATAACTGAGTTGGAGTGTGAATTAAACCTTATAATTGCTTTCATAAAACAGTAAGCTGCCTGAATCCACCATGATTCTCATTATTATTTCTTAATACATCCTCTGCAGAGAGGATACAGATATGCATCAGAGAACACAATTATGATGTGACATTGCATTTCTTCACAAATTGTATATCTCATAGGAGGTATAGGACATTGTTTTAGCAAACAAATAAATAAAATGATATTTATATGATGTATGTCACACACACACACATATATATATAAATATTTATCATTTATGCCCCATATTCTGGAATCATGCACTATATATGCCTTGAAATTCCAGTGTTATTGCTTGAATAGTTGATTCAGTTAATGGATATTCAAATCAAGATATTGCAATTAAAAGTGGATTTTTTTTTATTATTAGTATACTTTATCTTTGCATTAACATTCATAATTACATGCAAGCTTTTTAGAGTTTGCTTATTTCTCAAGTCTCAAGCCATACTAAATTGTAAACTAGAATTTCATCTCTAGAGGTTAGGCTTTAAAATACAGGTAGAAGACAAACAAATATGTCAGATAAGAAAGGAGTGATGACTATTAGTGATGTTGCGAACCTAAAAATTTGGGTTCACGAACAGCGAACTTCCCCAAAAGTTGGCGAACCGCCATTGACTTCAATGGGCAGGCGAATTTTAAAACCCACAGGGACTCTTTCTGGCCACAATAGTGATGGAAAAGTTGTTTCAAGGGTACTAACACCTGGACTGTGGTATGCCGGAGGGAGATCCATGGCAAAACTCCCATGGAAAATTACATAGTTTATGCAGAGTCTGGTTTTAATCCATAAAGGACATAAATCACCTAACATTCCTAAATTGTTTGGAATAACGTGCTTTAAAACATCAGGTATGTACACTACTGTTACAGCAGATATGAGTTGCACTGGGGTGACACTGTGCCCTGGCAGGCAGGCACTGAAACCCACACGTGTGAAGGAAACTGACTGCTATTATTTAACACAGTCAAAAAAGTGGGTTTTTTTTTTAAATCTACACTACTGTTACAGCAGATATGAGTTGCACTGGGGTGACACTGTGCCCTGGCAGGCAGGCCCTGAAACGCACACGTGTGAAGGAAACTGACTGCTATTATTTAACACAGTCAAAAAAGTGTTGTTTTTTTTTTTAAATCTACACTACTGTTACACCAGATCTGAGTGGTGGCACTGTGCAAGTGGGCACAGTATACGCTGCGAGCCTGACACACATGCTGGCAGGCAGGCAACTGCAATTAGATTACACAGGAAAAAAAAAAAAGCATACTGATGTTCTAGCCCTAAAAAGGGCTTTTTAGGGTGCTGTCCTTACAGCAGAGATCAGATGAATCTTTCAGGACTGTAGTGGACACTGAATACACTAGCCTAGCTATCAATTTCCCTTTTAAATCAGCAGCAGCTACACTGTCCCTCCTCTCACTAAGAATGCAGCTTCCAAATGAATCTAAAATGGATGCTGTCCAGGAGGTAGGAGGGTCTGGGAGGGAGTGCTTGCTGCTGATTGGCTGGAATGTGTCTTCTGACTGTGAGGTACAGGGTCAAAGTATTACTCAATGATGACGAATAGGGGGAGGATCGAACTTCACATATGTTCGCCCGCCGTGGTGAACGCAAACATGCTATGTTCGCCGGGAACTATTCGCCGGCGATCTATTCGCGACATCACTAATGACTATATCTTTTTTTTTTCTAGTACAATAATTTTTTACCTACCTTTAAAGGGACATTATACACTCATTTTTTTCTTTGCATAAATGTTTTGTAGATGGACTTTTTATATAGCCCATAACATTTTTTTTTTTGTTTTTTTTTAAATGTATAGTTTTGCTTATTTTTAAATAACATTACTCTTATTTTCAGACTCCTAACCAAGCCCCAAAGTTTCATGAGAATACTGTCAGCTACCTTCTCCAGCTTGCTCCTGTTTGTGTAAAGGGTCTTTTCATATGCAAAAGAAGGGGGAGTGTCTTATTTCCCACTTGCAGTGGGCTTTCCGTCTACCTTTTCAACAGAGCTAAACTGAGGGCTTCTAAGTAACGGGTAGATTGCGAGTTTTGCGTTATGAGTGGTGCGGTGCTAACTTGCACTTTATTGCCACTGCTCACTTCCCTGCAGTACTGGTATTACAGGTTTTTACAAACCCGGCGTTAACAGGTAAGAAGTGAGCGTAGAGCAAAATTGAGCTACACACTGCACTCCAATACCAGCTCTGCTTATGTCAGCGGTGAGCTGGTTGTACATGCTCATGCACGATTTTCCCATAGACATCAATGTGGAGAGCCGACTGAGAAAAAGCTCCGTAATGCAGCCCTATTGATTCCTATGGGGAAACACATTTTATGTTTACACCTAACACTCTAACATGAACCCCGATTCTAAACACCCCTAATCTTACACTTATTAACCCCTAATCTGCCGCCCCCGACATTGCAAACACCTACATTATACTTATTAACCCCTAATCTGCTGCCCCCAACATTGCCAACACCTACATTATATTTAGTAACCCCTAATCTCCCTCCCCCAATGTCGCCGCAACCTACTTACACTTATAACCCCTAATCTGCTGCCCCAACGTCGCCACCACTATATTAAATTTATTAACCCCTAAATCTAAGTCTAACCCTAACCCTAACACCCCCATAAATCTAAATAAAATTACTATCATTAACTAAATTATTCCTATTTAAAACTAAATACTTACCTATAAAATAAACTCTAAGCTAGCTACAATATAACTAATAGTTACATTGTATCTAGCTTAGGGTTTATTTTTATTTTACAGGAAAGTTTGTATTTATTTTATCTAGGTAGAATAGTTACTAAATAGTTATTAACTATTTAATAACCACCTAACTAAAATAAATACAAATTGACCTGTAAAATGAAACCTAACCTAAGTTACACTAACACCTAACACTACACTACAATTAAATAAATTCCCTTCATTTAATACAATTAAATAAATTAAATTGGGGGGCGGAGCCTGGTAGCAAAGAGAGCAGACGTGTAGATCTGGAGCTCTCCTGATAAAACTGACTTAAAATGGGCAAATATTTAATTTTGTAATTATTTAAACCTCTCAAACACATAGAGAGTGAGGATGAATGCATATGCCAGCTCCTTCGTGAGTATGGATATATGAACTGTGGAGCTATTTCAGTGAAATTGCGTTTTGGGGCCTACAGCAGTGAACTGGATTAGGTGGCCGAGATCTCTCCTAATATTTATGAAGTAGTGTCTTTCTGATACTATCTAAATGGATCCGGAGGCTGACCTGCGCAAGTTTGAAGACAAAGTTTATGGGATTTTGGAGGAGCATTTTTTTGAGCTTAGCCTGTCATTTGCACAGCTTCTTAAACAAATTCACTCATTACACGGTGACGGCACGCAAGATGGCGGCGGCGATCAAGGAACCAAGAAGACAACGCGCCTGATTCACCTACTCCCGCTGAATAATTTTATACCCTCTGCTGCAGTTGCTACTTGGGAAGGAGTATGTGTGTTTAGCCCCGGGTCAAGGGTCGACAGATCACAGGATAACAGGAGAGCGTCGGATCTCGGCTATAACTCACCGCATCTGATAAAAGCTGAGCTCACTGAATTGAGTCTGCATGCGGAGGACATAGGGGGGGTGAAATCACACATCTTTAATGGAGTAGCTCATCTGGGCACTTCATATCATCTGTGGGAAGATGTTCGTAGCTTCATGGTGTTCCCGTGTAATTTTGAATCTGGGCCAGTGCAGCACCTCGGGATCCTTCAGCGATGTGGGAGTGACATTCTACCTAACCCACTTATCCACCTAGTCCTGAAACCTGCTTTCCTACTCATATCTGGATACTCTGCATCTGATAAAAGCTGAGCTCACGGAATTGAGTCTGCATGCGGAGGACATAGGGGGAGTGAAATCACACATCTTTAATGGAGTAGCTCATCTGGGCACTTCATATCATCTGTGGGAAGATGTTCGTAGCTTCATGGTGTTCCCGTGTAATTTTGAATCTGGGCCAGTGCAGCACCTCGGGATCCTTCAGCGATGTGGGAGTGACATTCTACCTAACCCACTTATCCACCTAGTCCTGAAACCTGCTTTCCTACTCATATCTGGACTTTCAACACGGCTTGATTACAAAAAGCAGCATAGCGACCATACGCCTGAATCAGTGAAGTGGGACAGTTGCTGCGAGCAGAGATTGCAAACTTTGTTGTCTGTGGTGGCCTCGCCATGGGACCCAGGTGGAGGAATCTCCTTTATTCAGATCGGGCGAAGCACAACAACCAGGACAAACTGAGGTTTCCTAAATAGGGAGTCAAATCCACGACAACGTCACAGTGAGACTTATTAATGAGCCTGAAACACGTTTGTGTCACGATAGAGTCTGTTTGCCTTGCCGTTTCACTGGGACCCAGCAAGAGATGTACTATCGTGAACATCCCCTCACTATGTGCCTCAGCCCTTATCTAAAGTTCATTAGCGGTCTGAAACTGCTTGAGATAAGACACCATTTGCAGACCTGCTGGAGCCGGAAAATTGGTGTTGGCTGAACATTGTTACTTATATCTGGGGACACTTCCACATTTTGCAGTGGATCCTGACTCTGTATGTTAATAATGTTAGAACCTATGCTTCTAAATATTTCCCAGCTCTTGGACAGTTAAGTTGTTATAATGCCCTGTTTTGAATTATGCTGCTCTCTAAATAGAGACTTGGATGTCTGAGGTTGAAGATTGTGTAAGCCAGCAGTATTTGTTTTCATAATTAACCCTCAAGACTCATAATATTCCCTTCTCTAGATATGCCTATATATATCCTGGTTAGCTATGCCTAGCTAAAATGGTGTTGTTACTGTTGAATTAAGCTTATGAGTTTATAGATCCACTCTCACATACTCTCTATTATGTATATAGCTCATGATCCCTGTTAGCTCTTGTGTTCTATACATGATCTGTTATTTTACCAGAACACCACTCTATATACCCTCAATGACTAGTTACATACTCTCTGCCAGACCTAGCATTTTATAGCCTATATCAATACTACCCTAAGCCATACTTGCATTGAGTTCAGGTAAGAAGAGGCTTATTATGTGACAAATATAGATTTAGACTTAATCTGTATATATATTAGTCACCTTAAAATATAGCTCTATGTACCCCTGTTATGGCATAGTTAAGTATTATCTCCCTACTTTAAAATGTGTTTTCCCTATAGCTAGAGTAGCGTGGTGCAGACCTTCATTATCATTCTCTAGAAGACTGAGCATTACTTAAAGAATTTCTGCCTAATTACGCCCTGCTTAAACCTTCCTGTGTCATGCAGTTTAATGTTGAGTCTTTGTATGGATATTTTGACAACTATGTGCAAGGGATAATTGTCACCAACTGTGTGTGTATGTGTATCTGAGTTTATAGCATAAACAATGTGACATGCCCAGGTATGTTATAAGGTTTAATGTTTTTTTTTGAAATATATAAAATTTTCTACCTATTGTCACGCTAGGAGAATACTGATAATTGTCCTGCACAGTATATATTTGTATCATTATCGTTATATACTTTTAGGTGATGTATACTAGCTAATATCATGCCTGTCTGGGCCTTAAAGAGATAGTCTATACTATTCCTTGGTTGTGATGTCACTCCTATTTATAACTCCCATTTTATATACACTAAGGATATATATGAGAGTTACACTGTAAGTATTATTATCGTTCTTTCTCAAGAAAATTATATTCTCTGCGGTGACTTTATGGCTTATACAATTTATCTGTTATTGCTGGGCCCCTCTCTTTCCTTTCCCGCCGGTACTGGTTGCCTGCGGGTCATACCCCTTCTCCTTTTTCCCACATCGTCTATTGCTGACATTTCCCCAGGAGAGGGGCTCACCCAATATAACTTATGGCTCCTCCCCCCGCCCTCATCTTTAGCTACTGTCCACCCTTATGTTAAGTGGACATATAAGCGGTATTTATCCGCTATTGATATCGTTCTGTTATAAGTTGCTCTTAGCTTTCTGTTTACAAAGAAAATGAGGCACTTTGCCCTCCACTTGCATGCATTTAGTAGGAGCAACTTGTTATGACTCCCTATAATTTGTAAATTTTTAGATAATAAATACACTTATTTTATAATTAATATCTCATTCTATAAGAAGTATAAGTTTTCCGGGTTGTTTAAAATCTATTACTTTTTTATTATGTTTTTATATAGGAAACAAAAAGAAAAAAGAGGTAATGCTTGATTATATGTATTTGATTTTGTACTCGCATACAATGTCCTATATTTATTTTGTTCTTTTGGTGAGATACATATATAATCTCTGATTTAAGATTTCTTTATTCTCTTCTATGTAAAGGTTTCATTTCCCAATGGATAAATAATGTCCTGTATGCAAAATGTACCAAAGTGATGCCTTTTTGTATATTATATTCATGTTCTTTCTTTTTCTTGTATTGCCTCAATAAAAATCTTTGATTCAAAAAAATAAATAAATTAAATTAAATTAGCTAAATCACAAAAACCCCCACTAAATTACATAAAATAAATAACAAATTACAAGATCTTTAAACTAATTACACCTAATCGAATAGCCCTATCAAAATAAAAAAAAGCCCCGCCAAAAAAAAAAAAAACTCCTAGCATAAACTAAACTTAAAAGGGCCTTTTCCCGGGGCATTGCCCCAAAGAAATTTAGCTCTTTACCTGTAAAAAAAATACTAACAACCCCCCAACAGTAAAACCCACCACCCACACAACCAACCCCCCCAAATAAAAGCCTAACTAAAAAAACCTAAGCTCCCCATTGCCACTTCTGCCGGCTTCGTTGAGGACATCTTGCCGCTTGGATGAAGACTGCTCCCGGTAAGTGAATCTTCGGGGGTTAGGGTTAGGATTTTTAAGGGTGTATTGGTGGGTTTATTTGTTAGGTTAGGGCTTTGGGCAGAAATAGAGCTAAATGGCCTTTTAATGGCAATGCCCATCCAAATGCCCTTCTCAGGGCAATGGGGAGCTTAGTTTTTTTTAGTTAGGCTTTTATTTGGGGGGTTGGTTGTGTTGGCGGTGGTTTTTACTGTTGGGGGGGTTGTTTGTATGTTTTTACAGGTAAAAGAGCTGATTTCTTTGGGGCAATGCCCTGCAAAAAGGCCCTTTTAAGGGCTATTGATAGTTTAGTTTAGGCTAGGGTTTTTTTTTATTTTGGGGGGGCTTTATTTATTTTGATAGGGCTATTAGATTAGGTGTAATTAGTTTAAAGATCTTGTAATTTGTTTTTTATTTTATGTATTTTAAAGTTTGTTTGTTTTTTGTGATTTAGCTAATTTAACCCTTTAAGGACACAGTTTTCAGTTTGCTCAATTGTTTTATGACGGAAAAATTCTGTCAGATGTCCTTAAGAGGTTAATTTAATGTATTTAATTGTATTTAATGTAGGGAATTTATTTAATTGTAGTGTAGTTTTAGGTGTTAGTGTAACTTAGGCTAGGTTTTATTTTACAGGTACATTTGTATTTATTTTAGCTAGGCAGTTAGTAAATAGTTAATAGCTATTTAGTAACTATTCTACCTAGTTAAAATAAATACAAACGTGCCTGTAAAATAAAAATAAATTCTAAGCTAGATACAATTAGTTTATTTTATAGGTATTTAGTTTTAAATAGGAATAATTTAGTTAATGATAGTCATTTTATTTAGATTTATTTCAATTATATTTAGGTTAGGGGGTGTTAGGGTTAGGGTTAGACTTTGGTTTAGGGGTTAATAAATTTAGAATAGTGGCGGTGATTATGGGGACGGCAGATTAGGGGTTAATAAATGTAGATAGGTCACAGCGATGTTGGGGGCAGCAGATTAGGGGTTAATAAATATATTGCAGAGTGTAACCTTTATTGTTTTATATGATATGGCCAACTTACACCATTTGTTAGTATGACAAGAGAATATTGGCTTATTTTGGACCGGAGTAAGAGTGTTTCCAGAAAACTGAAACACATGTTAAAATGTCCTCTATAAAAGTTATAAGGGCACAAAGATATGATCTCAGGTGTTAGAAAAAAATAAAAAAAACAACAGGCAAAAGGGCTTTAACATAGATATACATGCATATACATGTCTAAATATGTATATATGTAAATATGTGTGTACAAATGTATTTATGTGTTACAGACATATAAACACATAAATACATATGTATGCATATAAAGACATATATAAGTGCATTGGAGCCCTTTGCAGTTAAGTAGAGGAAACCATGTAAAAACATATGTATGCAATATTCATCTACACTATAAATGCGTTATGTAACGCATCAGTCACCGTCGTCAGTTGCGCACCCAATGGGGGGCGTGACCGGGCAGAAGTAGACGTGACCAGGAGCATAGCTGAACGGGAGCACGGGTAGGACCTCTGTAATAAAGAAAATTGTGTACACGGGCTTCACCACTAGTATTTAATAAAGTGTTATAGTGTGTATTTACTGTAAATAGTTCAAATCCCAATGTTCTTAACATAAGAGAATATGTTCTATTTATTTGTAAATAGATCTTCCTATATTTATCTGTGTATTTCTGTACCTATATATAATCATCTATATATATATATATATATATATATATATATATATATGGGTATAAATATATATTTGGTACAACAACAAAAAACATCAGCTATATGCAGAAATATGTATTTATGAATAAATATAACACATTCTTCTATGTGAACAACATTGGAATGTGAAATATTAATATTTTCATGTTGGGTTAGCACCCTTGAGAATATACGATCAGGTTTGCGCACAAGTAGGGTTTTTTCCACTTTTATTTACTCGATTGACTTCTATTGGGGAATAGTTTATCATGCGCAATATGTCCTAAATTCAGCTTTTTATGGACAACGGGTTAGCATTTACTTTCAACTCATAATACAAGCAAAACCTGACGCATGCAAAAAGCTTACTTCTAGTGCAGTTAATGCTCAAGTTGGAGCGTTAAATAGTGCTCCACTTGTAATCTGGCCTTAAATGTTTACAGAAGAAAAACATATTTAATACTTTTGTAAAAAGCATTGCACCTTTTGATATATAACATTTATATCATGTGATTTGAAAAGGAATGGTACAAGTATTCACAAGCTGCTCCCTCCCATGATCTATAATTATACATTGCCAAAAAATACCTGCACGTTTTATTTCTGAGAATATGAGAGTAAAGAAGCCATAACACATCTTAAAGTTAATTGTGTAAATAGATAAAAGAATGAGCAATGTTTTTTAAATCTATCCAGGATTGTTTTGTTTTTTTGTTTGTTTTGTTTCAAAAGTTTTATTAGAAGTAAGAAGGTACAACATCATTATTGGTTACAAGTTCAGCCATGGGTGTATAACATACATCTTGTTAACATCTTATGGTATTAAAGTGAAAAAACCCAGTCAATGAACAGACCCAAGCCAGTCCTGGAATGTTTACATTATATAGTCCAAGAGGGTGTTGCACCCTGTTTCTCGATGGAGGCTGAGAACGGCTTATTATGGAGATAAGTAAAGAAAGAAGAGGATATGGGATGTCCGAAGAGTTTGCAACAACATTTGCATATAAAGAATAAAATGAAACAAAATTAAAACAGTACACTTAGATTGTATTCTGCTGAGTTATAATAATGCGAAAAATGTTAGCGACATGAGTTGAATTGAATTCTGGGGAATCCCCTATTAGTAAGTGTCCCTCTGTTCTATGTTTCCTTTATCGTCTTTGTGTCTAGTGTATCCATGTCTCCCCATGTCCCAGATAGCTGAGAGTTGATTTATTACCAAGGGCGTGACCTACCCAGTTGACTTAGCATCACCGTCAGCCCATGTTGCCAGCATGTATTCGTGAGTGTCCAGTGTACCTTGTGTCATATGGTGATATCTTTCAAGGTGAATCAATGTGGAAACCTGTTGTTTCCATTCCTCTAAAGTTGGGATGGTCTGAGACTTCCAGTGCCTGGGCACCAGCATTTTGGCACTATTTAACATAGCCATCAATAAAGCTTTAAGAGTTTTGTTCTCTATTGTGGGCAAGGATAAATAGAGAAGTGATCTGGGGTCGTTGGGCAAGGTATATCCTATTGTGTCTTTTATGTGTTTGAGAATCTTTGTCCAGTATGAATCAAGTCTGGGACATTCCCACCGAATGTGAATGATTGATCCCTCCCCTCCACACTCCGTCCAGCACCTTTGTGAAGCCGTCTTGTATATATACACTGCAATCTATTTGGTGTGAGGTACCATCAGGAAAGGAACTTATAATTGGATTCCTGCACCCTAGCTGATATTGATGAATGTTTTGTGTACTGGAAGGCTTTTTGCCATTCCTGAAAAGTGATGTCAGTTTGTAATTCCCTTTCCCATGCCTTTACGTAGGAGGGAAGAGCTTGCATGTCTTCAAGTAGAAGGAGTTTGTAAAGCTTTGAAATCGCGTGTCTTGTGGGAGAGTCTTGTGTGCAGTGGGTCTCAAAGGGGGTCTTTGATCTCATGAGTTGTTGTTTGTGTTGATGTGTGGAAAGGAAATGGTTTAGTTGGGTATGTGAAAACCAGGTCATGGGGATGTTAGGTGTGTCTTCCCAGATCCTATCGAGATCCTTCAGTTTGTGTCCCTCAACTAATGTGGAGAACACTTTGTCTGCCATGCAAGCTTGTTGGTCTGATCTAGTTTCTTTAAGGTCTCATGGTAATGCGGGGTTATTACAAATGGTGGTAAGTGGGGAGACTAATGTGGATATGTTTGTAGAGGTGTTTATTATTTTATCCCACGTGAGGAAAAAGTCAGAAAGTAGAGGATAAGCCGTCGTAGCTTTTGGCCTATGTTTTGTGGGTAACCAAGCAACCGTTCCCATACTATTTGTGTCCAGTATATCGCAGTCTATTTGGACCCATTCTTTGTGAGTGTCGTTGTGACACCAGTCCAATATTCTGTGTAGAGTGATTGCTTGTTTGTACGCTGTGATGTTAGGAACCCCCAGTCCGCCTCTATCTTTCGGGAGATATAAAGACCGCCTAGCCACTCTGGGCCTGATACCCTTCCAGATGTATTGATCTATAAGAGTTTGAATTCTGTCTAGGTAGCCTGTCGGTAATGGTATGGGTGTCGTCTGTAAGAGGTAAAGTAATCTGGGCAACACATTCATTTTCACCATGTTAATTCTTCCCAGCCATGAGATTGATTTGTTTCTCCAGCTGGATAAGTCTGCAATTAAGCTGTTTTCTAGTTTTTTGTAATTAGCCTGAACTATCACTTGTGGGTCTGGGGAGAGAAATATTCCCAGATATTTCATTTTTGAGTGTTGCCTTTTCAAGGGGCAATTTAGCAATGTTCTGGGAAGCTGTTCTGAGTTATATGTAATGTTTAGCAATTCCGATTTACTAAGAATAAGGTGGAAATTCGACACTTTGCCATAGTCTGCAAATGTCTCCAGTACTTTGGGTAAGGAGGTGTCTATGTCTGTGAGTGTAAGTAAAATGTCGTCTGCTTAGAGCGCAAGCTTGTGTTCATATGTCTTAGTCTTGATACCTTTTATTTGGTCGTCGGACCGAATCTTTTGTGCTAGTGCTTCAATGGTAATAGCGAACAGTATGGGCGAGAGTGGGCAGCCCTGCCTCGTCCCATTCTGTATATAAAAGTTATCGGAGAGCAATCCGTTCACTTTGAGCTGAGCTGCCGGTTTGCTATACAAAGAGAAGATTTGGGCTATAAATTTGTCACTAAATTTCATTTTGGCTATGGTCGCCCTCAGGAACCGCCAGTGGACCCTGTCAAAAGCCTTTTCGGTGTCGGTTGAAACCAGTACCATTGGAATGTTATGTAATTGGGTATGAGATGTCAACTGCAGTATTTTTAACGTGTTGTCCTGTGCCTCTCTACCGGGGACAAAGCCTACCTGGTTGGGGTGTATCAGCGCCGGAAGGAGTTTATTTATTCTTGTGGCTATTATTTTTGCGTAGATCTTTATGTCCGCATTTAACAAAGAAATGGGACGGAAGTTCTCAGGTCTGTCCGGACTTTTGCCCTGTTTGGGGAGAACAGTTATGTATGCTTTCAGCATTTGGTCTGTGAAACCTCCATCTTTCAAGAGTGTGTTGAAGACAGATGTAAGGGGTTGTAACAGGTGGTGCATGTACGTCTTGTAATATTTAATACAGAGGCCATCAGGGCCAGGGCTCTTCCCGTTGGGCATATTTTTGATAGCTGCTTTGGTTTCCGCTATAGAGACTGGTGCTTCCAATGACTCCAAATCCCCTGCAGAAAGCGTGGGGAGTTGAAGGTCAAGTAAGAATTTGTCTATATCGTTTTGTGTGCAGTCAATGTCTAGATTGTATAGTTTTTCATAGTATAGTCTGAATGTTTCTGCTACGCTCTTGCTATCTTTGTGTATATTTCCCTCTTGATCTCGAATGGAATGTACATGTGTGTTCAATTGTTTACGTTTGAGAGCCTTCGCTAGAGATGCGCCTGCTTTGTCGTTTGTGTCAAAGTATCTTTGTTTCAACAAAGCCGTCTTACGCTGATATATTTTTGTTAGATGTTTTTTGAGATTGGTTCTGGCTTGTGTGAGAAGTCCTAATATTGGCATGGAGGAGCGGTTCTTTTTGTGTTCCGATTCCCAGTGTCTAATTTGGGCTAATGTGGAATTTAAGAATTGTCTGTTGTCCCTAGTTTCTCTAGATTTGTGTTTGATGAAGTACCCTCTTACCACAAGCTTGTGTGCCTCCCATAGTTGGGGCAATGCTGTCATCAGTATTTTCTTGGAAGAAGTGGCCCAGTGCAGTGTCTATGTCTATTTTAATTAAGGGGTTATCTGGGATGAATTCATCTAGTCTCCAGATGAAAGGTAAAATGGGAATCGTTGGCCATATTATTTTACATAGTACTGGGGCATGGTCCGACCAAGTTGTTGGTAATATATAAGAATTATCTATCATGGATAGGCCTATCTGATCACTCAGTAAGTAGTCAATCCTGGAGTATGTACAGTGCAGGTGTGAATAGAAATTATAGTCACACGTGGATGGATTAGTGGTTCTCCAGATGTCATGTAGTTTAAATTGTTGTATGTGTGTAGTTACCGCTTTGATTGTTCTTTTCGGTACGTTGGTCCTACCTGTAGATGTATCCATTGTAGGGTCTAGAGGGAGATTGAAGTCCCCTCCCATAAATAGTGTGCATTTCGAGTGTTCAAGCAGTAGCTGGGTTATTTGTTTGAAAAGTATGTGTTGTCCCGTATTTGGGAGATACACGTTCACTAATGTCACCGGGCAGTCGAATAGGAGACCTGAGACTATTATGTACTTACCATTTGTATCTTTTCTACGTGTTTGGGCTGAAATTTAATTGAGTTGCGCAACCAAATTCCCACCCCTCCCCTTTTTTATCCCGGCCTGAAGCCATGAAGGCTGTTCTATATTGGTTGTTGACGTGTTTCGGTTCCTTCCCTTTCTGGAAGTGTGTCTCTTGTATGAAAATGATGTCCCCTGCTGCTTGGTGTAGGCCACTGATCTCTTCTCGGGACTGTTTAAGCTCTTGGCATTGATTGAAATCAATGTAAGGGTTCGTGTCTTATGTTCAGGGGAGATAGCCATTTGTGTCTATTGGACTGTCTAAGAGTCTGAGTAGGGTAAAGGACAGGAAGTGATGCCTGTCTACGTATGTGGAGTCTGTCGTCTAAAGTGTGTTAAAGGAGGATTCCCCAATACAGATTACAAGTGTAAATAAGTGTGCTAAAACAAGTGTGTACAAAGTTGACAAACAATGCAAAAGGTACTTTTGAATAAAGTTAGTAACAATATATATTAAGAACTGTTAAATAATTTCCCTATGAGATTTCAAAACCCACAGTGAAAAACAAACAACAGTAACAATAACAAGGTGGGAAATATCCCACATCTCTAATCCCTTACAGAATTGCTTATACATCTGTACAAAAAGAAAACATACAACCTGTAGCCTCTTAAGGTTAATGATAGTCCCAGGAGAAAGGTGTTTGTAGCTTATTAATCACCAGGGTTGGAGTCCGTGTTGCACGCTGCAGGCAACTGGGTAGTGGTAGACCCTCCTTGATTTTCCTCTTGAGGGAGACATATTCTAGTTGTGGGTGCATGTGATTCTGGTGGGTTACTGGTGGGTTACTTGAATGTGGGTCTGGGTGTTTGATGGTGAACCGCAGTGCTTCGCAAAAGCGTGGGAGGTCATCCGTATTTTTGAAAACAGCAGTTGTAACCCCTCTGGTAGAGATGATGCTCTATAGGGGATATTTTGATCTCGCAGAGTTGAGGTAATTCAGGGAGTGCAGAATTATTAGGCAAGTTGTATTTTTGAGGATTAATTTTATTATTGAACAACAACCATGTTCTCAATGAACCCAAAAAACTCATTAATATCAAAGCTGAATAGTTTTGGAAGTAGTTTTTAGTTTGTTTTTAGTTATAGCTATTTTAGGGGGATATCTGTGTGTGCAGGTGACTATTACTGTGCATAATTATTAGGCAACTTAACAAAAAACAAATATATACCCATTTCAATTATTTATTTTTACCAGTGAAACCAATATTACATCTCAACATTCACAAATATACATTTCTGACATTCAAAAACAAAACAAAAACAAATCAGTGACCAATATAGCCACCTTTCTTTGCAAGGACACTCAAAAGCCTGCCATCCATGGATTCTGTCAGCGTTTTGATCTGTTCACCATCAACATTGCGTGCAGCAGCAACCACAGCCTACCAGACACTGTTCAGAGAGGTGTACTGTTTTCCCTCCTTGTAAATCTCACATTTGATGATGGACCACAGGTTCTCAATGGGGTTCAGATCAGGTGAACAAGGAGGCCATGTCATTAGATTTTCTTCTTTTATACCCTTTCTTGCCAGCCACGCTGTGGAGTACTTGGACGCATGTGATGGAGCATTGTCCTGCATGAAAATCATGTTTTTCTTGAAGGATGCAGACTTCTTCCTGTACCACTGCTTGAAGAAGGTGTCTTCCAGAAACTGGCAGTAGGACTGGGAGTTGAGCTTGACTCCATCCTCAACCCGAAAAGGCCCCACAAGCTCATCTTTGATGATACCAGCCCAAACCAGTACTCCACCTCCACCTTGCTGGCGTCTGAGTCGGACTGGAGCTCTCTGCCCTTTACCAATCCAGCCACGGGCCCATCCATCTGGCCCATCAAGACTCACTCTCATTTCATCAGTCCATAAAACCTTAGAAAAATCAGTCTTGAGATATTTCTTGGCCCAGTCTTGACGTTTCAGCTTGTCTGTCTTGTTCAGTGGTGGTCGTCTTTCAGCATTTCTTACCTTGGCCATGTCTCTGAGTATTGCACACCTTGTGCTTTTGGGCACTCCAGTGATGTTGCAGCTCTGAAATATGGCCAAACTGGTGGCAAGTGGCATCTTGGCAGCTGCAAGCTTGACTTTTCTCAGTTCATGGGCAGTTATTTTGCACCTTGGTTTTTCCACACTCTTCTTGCGACCCTGTTGACTATTTTGAATGAAACGCTTGATTGTTCGATGATCATGCTTCAGACGCTTTGCAATTTTAAGAGTGCTGCATCCCTCTGCAAGATATCTCACTATTTTTGACTTTTCTGAGCCTGTCAAGTCCTTCTTTTGACCCATTTTGCCAAAGGAAAGGAAGTTGCATAATAATTATGCACACCTGATATAGGGTGTTGATGTCATTAGACCACACCCCTTCTCATTACAGAGATGCACATCACCTAATATGCTTAATTGGTAGTAGGCTTTTGAGCCTATACAGCTTGGAGTAAGACAACATGCATAAAGAGGATGATGTGGTCAAAATACTCATTTGCCTAATAATTCTGCACTCCCTGTATACGTTAGTTCTCTTCTTTTCTGTAAAGTAGTGGGGCTCAGGTTAGCGAAAATCTGGATTCTGTTTCCGTCATGTGTAAAGTCTTTCTTCTGCCTGGCATGTTTTAAAATTTCTTCTTTATCCTTGTAATGTAAGATTTTAAGTATGACGTCTCTCGGGGGGGCTTTTGGGGGAGGCTTTGCACGTAAAGCCCTATGTGCCCTTTCAATGTGTATTTCAGGTGCGCTTTCATCGCCCCTGAGGGTTCGGAAAAGGTTCTGAAGACAGCCCTCAAGAGCTCCTGGCTGTATAATTTCGGGTATTCCCCATATTCGCAGATTGTTCCTCCTTCCCCGGTTGTCTAAGTCCTCCACTCTCTCTAGGAGGTGGTGGATAATTTCATCTTGTTCATATGCTATTCGGGAGATGTGTTGGATGTCATTGAAGGTAGTGTTGTGACTTTCCTCTAGTGTCGTGACCCTCTGTGTCACTCTTGAGATGTCCCCTTTCAGCTCACCATACCAGTTCTTGACCTCTGATAGTATCTCCTTTACATCTTCTTTAGTACAAAATGACTTTAGGTCATCTTTAGTGAGGTATGCTCTGGTCAAGGCATATTCGCCACTGGTGTATTATTATTGGACGTCTCAGCTTGCAAAGGTTGGTTAGGTTCAGGTTGTTTAAGGTAATTCTGTAGCATTTTTGAATTAGAGAGACCTTCTGGTCTAAGTGACTTATGGCCCGGTATGATGGCTACTCGTTTTTAATGTCTCTTGTTTTCTAGTGCCCAAATCCGCGGTCACCTATTCCCTTTGTGGGCGAGTAAAAGCTGTATGATATGTTGCAGGGTATTTCTGCATAGCAGCCTTTTTGTATATAGTGCGTGGGAGTAGGGCCCCTTTATGGCAGAGGTATACTTAATATGTGCGCCTTTTGATGACCCAGGCCTAAGCTGCAGTATCTGCAATATCTGTATATAACTGATGTAAGGGCCTAATCCTTTGTGAGCAGTGTAATAACTGGCCTTCTAACCTGGAGAGCTTTCAGTTGTGTGTCAAGTATTAGACTAACTGACCTGTTTTCCCTCTGGTTACCCGCTGTAGATACAAACTGTGAGTCCTGTTAGCCCGACAGTGCAAAATGGCAGTCACTTACAGTTCCGGCTGCTCCCTGTCCGTTGCATTCCCAAACCAGCTGTGTCTGCAAAACGAGCAAACTTCTTCTTGTCCGGCTCCTCAGATGCTGGGATTGCTGTTGTCTTCGTAGTTAGTTTTTGATCTTTTAAAAATGGAGCAATCTCCTTCACTGCTTGGCTTCAGGCTCCGGTCTCTGATGTAACACTCGGTACAGACGACTTGTCGGGAGGTTATCATGGTCTGTTCTGCTTTCGGACTTGTTTACCTTCCTCCTGGGTATATTAGAAGGTTTGGTGAGGCTAATTTTATTGGGATTAGAAGATGTGGGCCTAGGAGCTATTCACCTACACGGCCATCTCTCTAAGCGGCCAAGCTCCGTCCCCCCCAGGATTGTTTTTAAATAAAGAAAAGTTGGTTTGAATTATTTTTTTAGAAACTTATCATAGAATTAATTTGGATATCATATCTTTCTTAGCAGTTTTGTTATCATGCACAGAAACATCTAAAGTTAAAATGTATATTTTTTATAAACAGAATTATAAACCAGACATTTGTAAGCTTAAATTTAGCTTCCATCATAAATGCTATACTTATTTGGGTGCTAAAATGCATTTAAAATTGTATTGTGTGCTCAGTCTGGTAATTTGTAAGTGGTATTAATAACAAGAAAACATTAGCTTATTGAAGTATTTCAATCTAGATATATATTTTTCTCTAATTGATTAATTGTTATGGATCTGATATGATAATGGAGGCAATTCGTTTGCCAACAACCATTACCATCCAGTAAAGTGTTAAAACATAACAACATTCCATTACATATGTTTGCCTTTGCTGGCACAAATTGCATATAGCTTTGCCCTTTTTGTCAGTGTTCACCTCTAAATCCCTAGTCAATGAAAAATAAATGGGCAAACAAATGAAAATCTGGTGAAACACTTTGTTTTATCCCAAAGGAAATAAACATCAAGTCTGCTTAACTTCCTCAGAGTGCACACAGCATGAAATATTACAGCATAAGAGAGTGAAATAATAAGTGCAAAAGGAAGAAATAATATAACAGAACAGACTGTCACTATTCTAAATAAACAATTATCTGTACTTCTCTTATCAGTCTTTCCATGTATGAGTTTCTCTAAGTATTCTAGCCACCAAAATGTATTATTTTAGTCCTAGAAATTATCTCAGAATATAGAAAGATAGATAGATATACAAAGACAGACATACGGATAGATAGACACAAAAATAACAAGAGTATTGCATTAAGCAATAATACTTTTATATTGGACTAACTATACATTTAAAAGTAGACAAGATTTCAAGAGCTTCCTCAGGTCTGAAGCAATACTGATCAATATGATGGAATTTAAAGAATATACCCTGAAACACAGGAGGGTTAAAAGGACAGAAAGGGTCCGATTTACCAAGCGGTCAATCATCCCCAATGCATCTGTTTCCTCGTGAGCCTTCAGGCTTGCCGGAAACAGCAGTTAAGAAGCAGCGGACTTAAGACCGCTGCTCCTTAACTGGTCTGCCACCTCTGAGGCAGCAAACAGCAATCAGCCTGATCGAATACGATCCCGTTGATTGACACCCCCTGCTAGCGGGGCGGCATTACACAAGCAGTTCACCAGGGGGCGGCATTACACAAGCAGTTCACCAGAACTGCTTGTGCAATGCTAAATGCCGACAGTGTATGCTGTCAACATTCAGTGATGTCTGGAAGACATGATCCGCTTAGCGGATCATGTCCGCCCGACATATGATAAATTGGCCCCAAAGTGTTTTAGAGGTCTGAGTAAAGGGAGAGGAGGGATGTTGTAATATCATCAGTAAGAAACCACTGACTTTCTTAACAAAATTAGCCAGAGAACAGAATTACCAGCAAATACTATACTTGTGACACTAGATGTAGACTCCCAGTACAGCAACATACCACACACACAGCTAGATTACAAGTGGCGCTCACACGCTAACTGCGCTCAAAGTAAAATCTTAACCTGTATTATAAGTTGAAAGTAAAAAGTTAGTGTGCAAGTGAAATCCGATGCATGCTGACTTCGGATATCGCAACTGTGTTAACGCATTCGCCCAATAAAAACAAAAAGAACAATAGTAATAGTGCAATGTCCAAAATTAAAATGCAACAGTCTTACTTTAATTGGTAGATGAAAATATTGTTGCAATGTTCAAACTGATAGTTCCTTGATGTGGATAAATTCAAACTTGGCTGATTTGAAAGTGCCTCTCCTTCGAAAAAGCTGCTTGTCTTGAAGTTAAAAACACCAGGAACACTTGAACGAATCTAGAGCGCACATACAAACAAAAGCCGCAAATAGTGTGATATCGTTTACACAAGATTTATTAAAAGATGATTATGTACTCACAAACATAAAATAATTCACACACCAAAAAGTATTATTGGTAATCCTTGAAGACAAATTGTTTACTGAGTTCTCCGTGACCGATTGTAGTAGTCAGCAATATCCTCTTAAGAAAGCGGCCAGTTGGGGCAGTGTGTAGGAATCCTTGGAACTGCAGAGGATTGAGACTGAGTGGCTTCTGGCTGGTCCTGTCGGGTGGTGATGTCAAACGCCGACTACTACGATCGGTCACAGAGAACTCAGAGAAACAGCCAATAGGATTGAGCTCGCATTCTATTGAGTGTTCCAATCAGCCAATAGAATGCAAGCTCAATCCTATTGGCTTATTGGATCAGCCAATAGGATTGAAGCTCAATCCTTTTGGCTGATTGCATCAGCCAATAGGATTTTTTACCCTTTAATTCCAATCGGAATTCAAGGGACGCCATATTGGATGACGTCATTTAAAGGAACCTTCAGTGTACGGCTGGGACTGCATGAAGAGGATGCTCCGCGCTGGATGTCTTGAAGATGGAGCCGCTCCACGTCGGAAGGATGAAGATAGAAGATGCCGTCTGGATGAAGACTTCTGCCCGTCTGGAGGACGACTTCTTGCCGCTTGGATGAAGACTTCTCCCGGATTGATGAGGATGGATGTCCGGTCTTCAAAAACTGTAAGTGGATCTTTGGGGGTTAGTGTTAGGTTTTATTAAGGGTTTATTGGGTGGGTTTTATATTACAAGTGTTTGTAATATACTTTCATATAGTTAATTATATTTAATATTCCATACTTTTCATTCATATATAGGTAAGCTTATATCCATGCCTATGCAAACTCTTCTGATGGATAACGTGCATATATGTGCATATGTATCTGTCTGTATGGCACTTTTATATTCCCTTCCTGTAGTCATAAATACACGTTTATACAGTGATACCCTGTAGATATATATATTTATGTCCAGAAGCAGCTTTTGAATTAATGAAGCCTTCGGCAAGGCTCAAATAAGAGGCCCCTCGACACAAAACAAAATGCTAATATCAACCAATTAAGGGCCAGATTACAAGTGGAGCGCTAACAGTTACATGCAAGCGATAAGGGTTAAATCGTGGTTGTTTGTGCACATTGGGTTTATCACTCATATTACAAGTTGAGGGTAAATGTGATCGCTTGAGCGCAATCACAATTTTTGCTAGAATGATTACAGCGTCCTCAGAGCTCTGGTTAACTGTTTTGTGAAACAAAAAAGTTTCACAAAACTCATCAAAAATGAATGCAATACAAAGTACAGTTACACTCATAATAACACCATCTATATTTAAAAAAAAAAAATACACAATATTATATTGCAGAACGCAGATATCCAGGACCTGCAGAAAAACTTAGAATTGATTTGGTCCTATAAACCATCTAGGATAAACAGGAAGACAATGCTAATGAGCAGAAGGGCAGGGGGACATGCAGACTTACAAGCCTATTTTTATGCAGCTGATTAGCACAAATGCACTATGGAACCATAGACGCAATAATTTAGCGTGGGTGCAATTAGAGAGTGAAATTATTAATTTCACCCCAATATATCAACTGCTTTGGACCCCAAAACAAGATAGTTTATTCAATTGAATTACAAATATCGCAATTGAACACACCATTAAATTATGGGACATCCTAAAAGTGAAACTTAATTTGTTATCAAGGCGCTCTCCAGCAACATCTTTAATCACCCCGGCAAATAAGATTAGGAGATCAGTTAGTAATATCTGGGCTAACAAAAGCTTTTATTGTATTGCTGATGTGTATCAAGGAACTGATATCCTCACTTTTGAACAAATAAAGGAACACTACTCCAGTCCTCACAGACTCCTGGTTCCACTGCTTTCAATTAATTACAAGGGTTAATGAAATTAAAAAAACGCAGACACAGGTTATCCCCACATTTTTGGAGCTGCTGCTCCATAACCCTGTCTGCCTGCTCTGAGCAGGCGGACAGGAATCGCCGGAATTAAACCCGATTGAGTACGATCGGGTTAATTGACACCCCCCTACTGGTGGCTGATTGGCCGCAAGCCTGCAGGGGACAATTCACAAAATAAATTTCGGAATGGGCTGAATCGCTTAGAAAGTGCTTGTCCTTCTCCACTAGTGCAAACTTAAAAGAAAAGTATATAAAATTAGCATATAGGTAGTATTTGCATCCCAGTAAGTTTAAGTGTAAGCAACAAGGTACAGAAAATAATCCACACATTTATTGCTGTCGAGGATGTGCAGAAGAAGGAACGTATGCTGAACGTATGCTCATATGTGGTGGTCATGCTTAAAAGTTAAGTGGATCTGGAATACAACCTCTAAACTATAAAACAAAGTATTTTATAAACAAATCTCACTCACTATAGAACAGGCATTATTACACTTCCAAATTGAGGGCATATCTAAAACATCACTAAAATTAGTGGGGATAATTTGTATGGTGGATAAAACTAATTTTGCAAAATATTTGAAAAACTAAATACCACATTTCGATGTTGTCTTGAACAAAATTAATTATTACCACTAAATGGCTAATATTGCCTCCACCCTGTGCAGACTACATTAACACTTGGAGGAGTGGATAGTTTGGGAAGATACAAAGAGGATTCAGAACAGACGCAATCTAGAAACTGATACACGACACTGAACTCATACCTCAATATAGAGGGTGCCCATGAGCAACCATCCTTTTTCTTTTTTCTTTATCCCACCAACTCTATATTTTCCTTCTCTAACTCTCATCTCACCTTTTTCTCTGAACGTTATATGCTTTTCTGATCTAGGCTTATAAATTATGAATAGCACAAATGCAAATCTCTGTTAATCTCATTGAAGAACAGAAACTGGATAGAATATGAAAATCTGTTGTTAAAACTACTGTCATTTAACAGCTTAAACAGAGATTTACTTATTGATTGATTTATTGAACACTTTAGATTCTTAATTTATATTGGAGAAAATAAGGTCTTCGTGTTCTTAGCGCTGGATTCAGTACCTTTGTTTTGTTATTTCTATGGAAAATCTAATAAAAACTATTAAAACAAAATTCAACAAAGATTGTATAAGAGCTCAAAGCAGGCAAAGGGTTTTAACATAGACATATATACAGTATATATATATATATATATATATATATATATATATATATATATATATATATATATATATATATATATATATATACATATACATACATATGTTTATATGTGTGTACATGTGTTATTTATATGTGTATATCTGTGTATATATAAACATTTCAGCCCTTTGCAGTGAAGTAGATGAAAACATGAAAAAACATTTATCTAATATTAATTTTTAATAAAGGTTTTAACTATGTACTGTAAATATTTCACATTACAATGTTCTGCAAATAGTGGAATGTGTTCTTCATATTTCTAAATAGATATTACTATGTATATATATATATATATATATATATATATATATATATATATATATATATATATACCTATATACCTATATATAGTCATGTATATATACAGTATACCACAAAAGTGAGTACACCCCTCACATTTTTGTAAATATTTTATTATATATTTTCATGTGACAACTTCAAGAAATTACACTTTTTTAAAGTAGTGAGTGTACAGCCTGTATAACAGTGTAAATTTGCTGTCCCCTCAAAATAACTCAACAAACAGCCATTAATGTCTAAACCATTGGCAACAAAAGTGAGTACACCCCTCCCTAAGTGGAAATGTCCAAATTGGACCCAAAGTGTCAATATTTTGTGTGGCCACCATTTTTTCCAGCACTGCCTTAACCCTCTTGGGCATGGAGTTGACCAAAGCTTCACAGGTTGCCACTGGAGTCCTCTTCTACTCCTCCATGATGACATTACAGAGATGTTGGATGTTAGAGACCTTGCGCTCCCCCACCTTCCGTTTGAGGATGCCCCACAGATGCTCTATATGGTTTAGGTCTGGAGACATGCTTGGCCAGTTCATGACCTTTACCCTCAGCTTCTTTAGCAAGGCAGTGGTCTTCTTGGAGGTGGGTTTGGGGTCGTTATCATGTTGGAATACTGTCCTGCAGCCCAGTCTCCGAAGGGAGGGGAACATGCTCTGCTTCAGTATGTCACAGTACATGTTGGCATTCATGGTTCCCTCAATGAACTGTAGCTCCCCAGTGCTGGCAGCAGACCATGAAACTCCCACCACCATGCTTGCCTCTAGGCAAGATACACTTGTCTTTGTACTCCTCAACAGGTTGCCGCCACACACGCTTGACACCATCTGAACCAATAAGATTATCTTGGTCTCATTGGACCACAGGACATGGTTCCAGTATTCCATGTCTTTAGTCTGCTTGTCTTCAGCAAACTGTTTGCAGGCTTTCTTGTGCATCATCTTTAGAAGAGGCTTCCACTGACAGGCTGACCCCCCACCCCTTCAACCTCTGCAGCAATGCTGGCAGCACTCATACGTATATTTCCCAAACAACCTCTGGATATAATGCTGAGCATGTGCACTCAACTTCTTTGATCGACCATGGCGAGGCCTGTTCTGAGTGGAACCTGTCCTGTAAAACCACTATATGGTCTTGCCCACCGTGCTGCAGCTCTGTTTCAGGGTCTTAGCAAACTTCTTATGGCCTAGGCCATCTTTATGTAGAGCAACAATTCTTTTTTTTCAGATCCTCAGAGAGTTTTTTGCCATGAGGTGCCATGTTGAACTTCCATTGACTAGTATAAGAGAGTGTGAGAGCGATAACACCAAATTTAACACACCTGCTCCCTATTCACATCTGAGACCTTGTCACATGACACCGGGGAGGGAAAATGGTTAATTGGGCCCAATTTGGACATTTCCACTTAGGGGGTGTACTCACAGCAAATTTACACTGTTATACAGGCTTTACACTCACTACTTTACATTGTAGTAAAGTAGTATATATATATATATATATATATATATATATATATATATATTGTATATATACAAAAAAAAACATTCAATATATATATATATATATATATATATATAAATATGTGTTTATGAATAAATAGAACATATTATTCTATGTGAAGAATGTTGTAATGTGAAATATTTATTTTCATGTCATGTTAGCACACTTGAGAATATGTGATTGGGGTTGCGCGAGTTGGGTGTTAGGTTTATTTTATGCTTCATTGACTTTTATGGGGGAATATCGTTTGCGTGTTATTCTAAGTTTGGCTTTTTGCGCTCATCTGGTTAGCTAGCGACCAAATACAGTTCACTTTCAATTCATAATACGAGTGCAACCGGACGCGTACAGAAAACTTACTTCTAGTGCAGTTAACGCAGAGCAGGATCATTAAATAATGCTTCACTTTTAATATGGCCCTATATCTGAATATGAATTGCTCTGAATTTCACTGAAATCTGTCCCTCTGTGCATTAAAGTTCATCCAAACACTTCCTATGGGTTTTGGCAAATATTCAACCTGAATTAACTCCCAAAGTTGCTCCCATATTAGTAGATTCAATTACAAGTCTCATGTATCAGTGTCTCCACTAGACCATAAAATTTGGGTATGCAACAGTTTGGTCATGATACTAAATATCAAGGTTGCAGGGGGTATAGGTAGACGACCTTATCTTATATTACCTATTTCTACTTTTTTTTTAATCCTCCTTTTCCCCTATCTGGTGCTTTGTTCTACAATGATGACATTACAGTAACTTGTAATAAGTTAGATAGTCTGTTTTTTATATAATTGCTTCTCTTTTATCATAAAAAAAAAATAGAAACAAGCAAAAAAAAAAAAAATAATATACTGTATATCTCAGAGTCAATTTCCCAGAATAAGAAAATATTGCTCTGACTTTAGAACTATGCCTGAATAATACTATGCTGTTGATGTACTATGAGTGCAAGGCTATTTTTTTTTCTTTTCAGCTCAGATCAGAATGGCCCCTGACACAGAAGCTGCTCTGTAAGTGCCATGCCCATATAAAATCTGGCCCTAAAACATACAACACAGCTACATACCCAAAACAGACCTCAGATGAAACCCTGAACTTCCAGCCCTTTTTTCCACCCAGTACCAGAATCAAACCTGAAATCACACACCTCATCCTGCACCCACTCTGTCAACTCCGTACCTAAATCAAATTTCAGATGTGCCCCTTCAGAGAAAAAACGAGTTAAGAAAAAAAATAGAGAGAGAAAGTAAAGTGAATGAAACAGTGGTGTGGGAAAATGAAGACATAGAAAGGAGTCAGAAAATTTATATAAGAGGAGAGAGTGAAGAAAGAGTGAAAATGAAAGAAAGGAGAGAGTGGAGAAAGTAAACAGAGAGAATAATAGAGAAGGAAAGATTGGAGAGAGAAAAAAAATTGAAGAGAGAAAAGTTGAGTGAGAGAGACAGAGAGAGAAGAAATATAGAAGAGAGTTAAGTGAAAGAGAAAAGAAAGAGTAGAATGAAAAGGTAGAAGGAGAGAAAATGGAGAGTGAATAGAAGAAACGAGGGATTGAGAATATGAGGTTGATTGGAGATTAGGGAAAGAAGGACCATGAAGACAGAGGAAAAGAGAGAAAGAGAGAAGAAGAGAGAAAGGAAGTAGGGAGAATGATAGAGTGGAAGAAGGAGAAAGTAAATAGAGAAAGAAAGGAGAAGAGAATGGAAAGATACAAGTATACAAACACAGAAAGAGCAGAGGAGTGGAGAGACAGAGAGAGACCGAGAACAGAGAGAAAGAATAGAGAAGAAGAGAGTGAAAGAGAGTGAGAGAGTGTGAAGAGGGAGACTGGAGTAGGAGAGAAGAGAAAGTATAGAGAGAAAAGAGTAAATAGAGAGGGGAGAGAGAAAAAAGAAAAAGAAGAAGGGAGAACGAGAAAGGGGAGAGATTGGCAAAAGGAAGGGCAGAGTAGGGAGAGAGAGAAGTGATATTGAAGAGAGGAAAGGCAAGAGACAAAGTGGAGAAAAACAGAAAATAGAAGCTAGAGAGTATAGAGGAAAAAAAAAGAAACCAAAGTTTTAAGAAAGAGAAGGAAGGAGGGAGTATTTATAGAATAAAGATGGGCAGCAATAGATAATGGAGAACATGAAAAGAGATTGGAGAGAATAAAAGATGGAGTGAAGAAATATAGTAAAGAGCATACACAGTCGGCATTTAACATTGCACAAGTATTTCTGGTGAACTGCTTGTGCAATGCCACTCCATGCAGATTCGCGGCCAATCGGTCGCTAACAAGGGGTGTCAATCAACCTGATCATATTCGATCGGGCGGATTGATGTCCGCAGCCTCAGAGGCAGTGGACAGGTTAAGGAGCAGTGGTCTTAAGACAGCGGCTTCTTAACTCCTGTTTCCAGCAAGCCTGAAGACTCGTGCGGAAACAGGGGTATTTGGCCCCATTCGGGCCATGATAAATTGGCCGCATACAGAAAAGAGAGAGAGAAGGAAATATTGCAGATAGAGAATTAACAAGTAAAGGAAGGACAGATTTGTTTATTTTTTTATCATTATCAGCATTGAAGACAGGATTATCCCCTGGAGCTCCCACAAACAGTCTACCCATGCTCCCTGCTTCGCTTCAAGAATTCTGTGGCTAGTTCTCACATCCTCAGGTTCTTCAGTTTACCAAGCTAATCTCTACTCTCTTCCTCTCAATCACACCTGCATAACTGCCCTGCACGATACTCATATTTTGAGAGACTAAGGAGGCAACAGGTGTGGCATTTAGACATGCAGGATATGAGGGTGTGAAATATAACTCCTCAGCCACACCTCTCCTCTTTCAGCACTGCATTTTAAAACATGAAATCCACAGGTAAACCATAGTAAACGACAATGTCAGGTACAGAGCTCACAGTGCTTTTCTCACTTGTTCACATGCCATGCACATGCCACACATGAAATAAAATCCTCATATAAAGTTAGAGACACACTGTGAGGCCTCTGTTAAAGTGAAGCCTTAGGTGTATGTCAGTATATGCTGTATGTATAGTTATTTCTCTCCCCTGTCTGTTTTCTTACACTGGCTATTGTCAGCCTCTTCATTACTCAATCCTCTGTAACACCTTCTGTCCTTTTAACCATCCTGTGTTTTAAGATATAGGGGCCGATTTATTATGCCCCATATTGGCCGAAATACATCTGTTTCCGCATGAGCCTTCAGGTTAGCCGGAAACAGTAGTTAAGAAGCAGCTCCTTAACTCATACACCTCCTTAACTCTGCTCCTTAACTCATATGCCCTTAACTGCTCCTTATTTCATACGCCTCCACTGAGGCTGCAGACAACAATCCGCCCGATCGTGTGCGATTGGGTTGATTGACACCCCCTGCTACAGCAGGTCATGTCCGCCAGACATTGATAAATCGGCCTCATAATCTGTAAATTGCATTGTTTTGATCAGTATTGCTTCATGTAGTCCAATAAGAAAAGTATAATGTCTTAATGCAATACTCTTATTATTTCTGTATTTAAATCACTGGACAAACATGGCTACTCCATATATATATATATATATATATATATATTCAAAAATAGAGCGCACTCCCACCTAAAAAACGACTACCAGGGTGCAGGCAAGTATATTCATAAAATACAACAGACGCATGCACTCCCTGGATTTGTGCAAAATAAGTGCTTTAATGGCACATCAAACCAGTAACGTTTTGGGGATCAATCACCCCTTCATCAGACCAAGAAAAAGAAAAAACGAACAAAATACAAGTGAATATAACAAGTGAAAACCCCGCCCCAATCAAAGAAGAACAACCCTTGCTATAACAGGAAGTGACATTAGAATATACAAAATATCAAATAAAATAAAATTTCAAGTAACATTAAAATTATGTTATGTTACATGTCATAATAACAGTGATCAAAATATTTATGTGAATGGGGCTGTATGCATGCACAAATATACAAACACAGTGTAGACTGAATAAATCATAAAACAGAATACAAATATATGAATCCTATTAGGCGAGTCCTCACTTTAGTGCAAAAAGGGGGATAAGAAGCTTTCAAAAAGCTAAAGCCAAATGAACATTTAAAGGGACAGTATGCACTCATTTTCATATAACTGCATGTAATAGACACTACTATAAAGAATAAGATGCACAGATACTGATATAAAAATGCAGTATAAAATGGTTTAAAAACGTACTTAGAAGCTTTCAGTTTAGCTCTGTTGAAAAGGCAGTTGGAAAGCCCATTGCAAGTGGGAAATAAGACACTCCCCCCTTCACCTTCTTTTGCATATGAAAAGACCCTTTACACAAACAGGAGCAAGCTGGAGAAGGTAGCTGACGGTATTCAAATAAAACTTTGGGGCTTGGTTAGGAGTCTGAAAATCAGAGCAATGTTCTTTAAAAATAAGCAAAACTATACATTTAAAAAAAAAAAAAAAAAAACTTTATGGGCTTTATAAATAGATCATCTACAAAACATTTATGCAAAGAAATAATGAGTGTATAATGGCCCTTTAAGTGATCACCACATAATCCTTACTTGGTAAATAATAAATAATTCAGATCACTCTTGCTGCTGCAGCAAAATGGCATGGAATGCTCAAGACACCACACAAACATTTTTTGGCCACGCCCACGACTCGTTCATGTGGCGTCCTGAGCGTTTCATGCCATTTTGCTGCAGGAGGTTGCTGCTTATTGGTTGCTGCACATATATGACTTTTGCTATTGGCTCGCCCTGTAGGGTATTACTGTTACTGATTTTATCTATGTTTACTCTTCAACAAAGGATACCAAGAGAATGAAGCAAATGTTATAATAGAAGTAAATAGGAAAGTTTTTGAATTGTGTGTTCTATTAGAATCATGAAATTTTAATGTAAGCATAACATAAAATCTAATAAAATTAGTAATAAAATAAAGGTTATAACATAATAAATGTTGAAATATAGTAATAAAAGCAGTGTGGGTATGGACTGGAGATGCAACAAATGAAGCTGTAAGGTAAAGAGGATAGGACAAAAGTGAATTGCAACAGCCTTAAAATATACAGGCCTTCATTACAAGTGGAGTGCAAAAATAGCGCTATTGAGCTCTAACACTGCTCAAGTTAAATCACAGCACTGTTATTTTTACACTCATATTACTAGGTGAAAGTACAAAGTTATCACTATAGATCCTTCTAAATTTTTCCTCTCATAGGCCTAGATTTGGAGTTTGGTGGTAGCCGTGAAAACCAGCGTTAGAGGCTCCTAACGCTGGTTTTAGGCTACCGCCGGTATTTGGAGTCATTCAAAAAAGGGTCTAACGCTCACTTTTCAGCTGCGACTTTTCCATACCGCAGATCCCCTTACGTCAATTGCGTATCCTATCTTTTCAATGGGATCTTTCTAACTCCGGTATTTAGAGTCGTGTCTGAAGTGAGCGTTAGAATTCTAACGACAAAACTCCAGCCGCAGAAAAAAGTCAGTAGTTAAGAGCTTTCTGGGCTAACGCCGGTTCATAAAGCTCTTAACTACTGTGCTCTAAAGTAAACTAACACCCATAAACTACCTATGTACCCCTAAACCGAGGTCCCCCCACATCGCCGCCACTCGATTAAATTTTTTTAACCCCTAATCTGCCGACCGCCACCTACGTTATCCTTATGTACCCCTAATCTGCTGCCCCTAACACCGCCAACCCCTATATTATATTTATTAACCCCTAACCTGCCCCCCACAACATCGCAGCCAGCTACCTACAATAATTAACCCCTAATCTGCCGACCGCAAAGAGCCGCCACCTACATTATAGCTATGTACCCCTAATCTGCTGCCCCTAACACCGCCGACCCTTATATTATATTTATTAACCCCTAATCTGCCCCCCTCAACGTCACCTCCACCTGCCTACACTTATTAACCCCTAATCTGCCGAGCGGACCGCACCGCTACTATAATAAAGTTATTAACCCCTAATCCGCCTCACTAACCCTATAATAAATAGTATTAACCCCTAATCTGCCCTCCCTAACATCGCCGACACCTAACTTCAATTATTAACCCCTAATCTGCCGACTGGAGCTCACCGCTATTCTAATAAATGTATTAACCCCTAAAGCTAAGTCTAACCCTAACACTAACACCCCCCTAAATTAAATATAATTTTAATTTAACGAAATTAATTAACTCTTAAATAAATTATTCCTATTTAAAGCTAAATACTTACCTGTAAAATAAATCCTAATATAGCTACAATATAAATTATAATTATATTATAGCTATTTTAGGATTAATATTTATTTTACAGGTAACTTTGTATTTATTTTAACCAGGTACAATAGCTATTAAATAGTTAAGAACTATTTAATAGCTAAAATAGTTAAAATAATAACAAAATTACCTGTAAAATAAATCCTAACCTAAGTTACAATTAAACCTAACACTACACTATCATTAAATTAATTAAATAAAATACCTAAAATTACCTACAATTAAACCTAACACTACACTATCAATACATTAATTAAATACAATATCTACAAATAACTACAATGAAAAAAACTAACTAAAGTACAAAAAATAAAAAAGAACTAAGTTACAAAAAATAAAAAAATATTTACAAACATAAGAAAATCTTACAACAATTTTAAACTAATTACACCTACTCTAAGCCCCCTAATAAAATAACAAAGCCCCCCAAAATAAAAAAATGCCCTACCCTATTCTAAATTAGGGTCAGCCAATCGGATTGAACTTGATTCTGATTGGCTGATTCCATCAGCCAATCAGAATATTCCTACCTTAATTCCGATTGGCTGATAGAATCCTATCAGCCAATCGGAATTCGAGGGACGCCATCTTGGATGATGTCATTTAAAGGAACTGTCATTCGTCGTTCAGTCGTCGGCCAGGATGGATGTTCCGCGTCGGAGGTCTTCAGGATGCTGCCGCTCCGCTCCGGATGGATGACGATAGAAGATGCCGCTTGGATGAAGACTTCAATCGGATGGAAGACCTCTTCTGCCCCGCTTGGATGAAGACTTCTACCGGATGGAGGACCTCTTCTTGCTCCGCTTGGATGAAGAATTTGGATCGGCTGGGTGAAGACGACTCAAGGTAGGGAGATCTTCAGGGGCTTAGTGTTAGGATTATTTAAGGGGGGTTTGGGTTAGATTAGGGGTATGTGGGTGGTGGGTTGTAATGTTGGGGGGGGGTATTGTATGTTTTTTTTTACAGGCAAAAGAGCTGAACTTCTTGGGGCATGCCCCGCAAAGGGCCCTGTTCAGGGTTGGTAAGGTAAAAGAGCTTTGAACTTTAGTAATTTAGAATAGGGTAGGGCATTTTTTTATTTTGGGGGGCTTTGTTATTTTATTAGGGGGCTTAGATTAGGTGTAATTAGTTTAAAATTGTTGTAAGATTTTTCTAATGTTTGTAAATATTTTTTATTTTTTGCAACTTAGTTCTTTTTTATTTTTTGTACTTTAGTTAGTTTATTTAATTGTATTTATTTGTAGATATTGTAATTAATTAATGTATTGATAGTGTAGTGTTAGGTTTAATTGTAGGTAATTGTAGGTATTTTATTTAATTAATTTATTGATAGTGTAGTGTTAGGTTTAATTGTAACTTAGGTTAGGATTTATTTTGCAGGTAATTTTGTTATTATTTTAACTAGGCAACTATTAAATAGTTCTTAACTATTTAATAGCTATTGTACCTGGTTAAAATAATTACAAAGTTGCCTTTAAAATAAATATTAATCCTAAAATAGCTACAATGTAATTATTCGTTATATTGTAGCTATATTAGGGTTTATTTTACAGGTAAGTATTTAGCTTTAAATAGGAATAAGTTATTTAATAAGAGTTAATTTATTTCGTTAGAATAAAATTATATTTAAATTAGGGGGGTGTTAGGGTTAGGGTTAGAATTAGCTTTAGGGGTTAAAAAATGTATTAGAGTAGCGGTGAGCTCGGATCGGCAGATTAGGGGTTAATACTTGAAGTTAGGTGTCGGCGATGTTAGGGAGGGCAGATTAGGGGTTAATACTATTTATTATAGGGTTAGTGAGGCAGATTAGGGGTTAATAACTTTATTATAATAGCGGTGCGGTCCGCTCGGCAGATTAGGGGTTAATAAGTGTAGGTAGGTAGCGGAGACATTGTGGGGGGCAGATTAGGGGTTAATAAATTTAATATAGGGGTCGGCGGTGTTAGGGACAGCAGATTAGGGGTTCATAGCTATAATGTAGGTTGCGGCGGTGTACGGAGCGGCAGATTAGGGGTTAAAAATAATATGCAGGGGTCAGCGATAGCGGGGGTGGCAGATTAGGGGTAAAAAGTGTAAGGTTAGGGGTGTTTAGACTCGGGGTACATGTTAGAGTGTTAGGTGCAGACGTAGGAAGTGTTTCCCCATAGAAAACAATGGGGCTGCTTTAGGAGCTGAATGCTGCTTTTTTGCAGGTGTTAGGTTTTTTTTCAGCTCAAACAGCCCCATTGTTTTCTATGGGGGAATCGTGCACGAGCACGTTTTTGAGGCTGGCCGCGTCCGTAAGCAACTCTGGTATCGAGTTGCAGTGGCGTTAAATTATGCTCTACGCTCCCTTTTTGGAGCCTAACGCAGCCATTCTGTGGACTCTCAATACCAGAGTTATTTTAAAGGTGCAGCCAGAAAAAAGCCAGCGTTAGCTACGCGGGTCGTTACCGACAAAACTCTAAATCTAGCCGATAGAGTTCCAAGGGGAGCTACAAAACCCTGTTCTGCTATTACTGAAGCACTAACCAGAAGGTGCGCTAAGCAAAAGTGTGATAAAGTGAAAGGTGCATTAAGAAATATTATAAATAGAATTGTACTTCACTCGAAGAAAATGTTATTTATATATATATAGTATATATATATATTTTTTTTTAATTTATATCTCTATAGCTCCATATCTAAATATCTATATGTATATATTTATGAATAATTCACACAACTATTTAAACTATTTCTATGTTTAAAATAAAAAAGTGGTCTTCACATTGTTATAAAGTGATATAGAATATGATAAAGTGCTTGACTAGGAATAGCTCAAATGTGTGTTTTCTATAAATTTTACATTTAGGGCCAAATTACAAGTGTAGCGCTATTTAATGCTCCCGCTCAAACGTTAATTGCACTAAAAGTAAGCTTTTTGCTCGTCGGGTTGAACTCGTATCATGAGTTGAAAGTAAACAGTGTTTGCTTGTGCGCTGAAGCTAAAATTAGTATATTGCACACGCAATAACCTTTTCACCCATAGAAGTTAATGGATCAAACTTAATTGCATTTTCAATTGCCCTAACCCAACATGAAAATATAAATATTTCAAATTCCAATGTTCTTCACATACAAGAATATATTTTATGTATTCATTCATAAATACATATTTCTATATATATATCTTAAAGGGACATGAAACCTACAATTTTCTTTCATGGTTTAGGTAGAACATACAATTCTCAGCAACTTTCTAATTTACTTCTATTATCAAATGTGCTTCATTCTCTTGGTATCATTTGTTGAAGGAGCAGCCATGCACTACTGGTGTCTAACTGAAAACATGGATGAGCCAATGACAATCAGTATAAATATGCAGCCACCGATCAGCAACTAGAACCTAGGTACTTTGCTGCTTCTGAGCTTACCTAGATAAACATTTCAGCAAAGGATAACAAGAGAAGGAAGCAAATTAAATAATAAAAGTAAATTTGAAAGTTGTTTAAAATTGTATGCCCTGTCTAAATCATGAATGTCTTTTTATGACTTTACTGCCCCTTTAAGGTATTTTGGTAAAAAAAAAATATATATGTATATATATATATATATATATATATACATACACCTATATATACATGATTATATATAGGTATAGATATATATAGGTAAATCTATTTATTAATAATTATAACATATTTCTCTATGTGCAGAACACAGGAATGTAAAATGTTCACGGTAAATACACAGTATAAAACTGTTATTAAATTTATATGTATTTACATGTTTATATGTGTATAAATGTCTGTAAATATATATGTACACACATATAAACATATATAATTATATATATACTGTATATATATATATATATATATATATATATATATACATCATTAGACCAATTTATATATATGTATGTATCTCAATGTTAAAACCCCTTGCCTGACACCTCATATCTTTGAACCTTAATAACTTTTTTGTGAATTTTATGTTTGTAATAATTTTTATTAGATGGTGTTATTATTAGTGTACCTGTACTTTGTAATGCATTTTTGATGTATTTTGTGACACTTTTTTGTTTCACAAAACATTTAACCAGTGCTCTGTGGATGCTTGAGTGCATCCTTTCATCCTGTAATATAAGTGGAAAGCCCAATTTGTGCAAACACCCACTATAAATCGCTTATCGCTTGTGCGTAACTGTTAATACGCCAGACGTAATCTGACCCTTAATGTGTAAATATATGAGTGTGATACTTTATTTCAATATGATTTATATGCATTTCGTCAAACATTACTTCAGGTCTCAACACATAACTCATAACTTTAATTTGAGTTTTCAGCATGACCGTGCTATAAGTTGAAATTATAGGGCGCACTTAAAGGGCCAGTAAACCTAGATAATAATGTTATATAATTCTGCACATAGTGCAGAATTATATAACATTATATTAGTGCTAGCTTTATATAACATAATATTGCCGGTGACATTTTTATTAAAGAAAGAGGGTTTTTCAGACCCGCCCTCTGAGCGGGTCTGGTTTTCCCTCAGAGCGCATCTGGGCAGCTGTCTAGTCACAGCCCGGACTGACCGCGCCATTACACTCAATGTAGCTTTCTCCTGCTCTGTCTGACAGCGGGAGCGAGCTACATTGAGTGTAATTGCGCGGTCGGGCCGGGCTGTTACTTGACAGCTGCCCAGATGCGCTCTGAGGGAAAACCAGACCCGCTCAGTAGAGAACAGAGGGCGGGTCTGAAAAACCCTCTTTTTTAATAAAAATGTCACCAGCAATATTATGTTATATAAAGCTAGCACTAATATAATGTTACAGTCTGTAATTGTAGCAAATAAATGAGAAAAAATCAATATATAATATCAATTAAACAATATATAGAAATTATTTGTAAAGAAAATCAGAATTGAATATCAATTAAACAATATATTGGCATTCTTTGATTGTAAAAAAAATCAGGAACTAATATCAATTAAACAATATATAGACATTCTTTGATTGTAACAAAATCAGGAACTAATATCAATTAAACAATATATAGACATTCGGTGATTGTAGAAAATAAATTAGAAAACAATCAATATATCATTATTAGGATAAACAATTTTTAATCAGTTCATTCATTCAGGATACCAGAATCTGGAATTAGCACCCTAGCAACAAAGAAAACCACTGAATTCAAACAGAGATATGTGTTAAGTATTTCATTTTAATAAATTTACAAGAATTATCACCATGAAATATTTATTGTCATAAACACAAGGTAAAATGTAATGTGTTAGATTGATATGGTATCCATGACAACTGCATTAAAATACATTTATATAATATGTTTTCTTTAAGCAACATAAATGGTACAGCAATATGTTTAATGTGTAAATGGTAATATAACACAAGTAAGATGATTAAGTATTTTTTCCCCAATCTTTTCGGTGGTCTGAATTTTTTCATTCCCTTTTTTTGCCATCATTAAAAACAGTTTTTCCAGTTTCTGTAAATGTCGTATTTCTTTCATAAGAGTCAATGAGACATCACATGTAGGATTACACTCCAGTCCACTAGGAGGAGGAAAAAAACTCCTCTACATTCTACAGCTTTAAACTCTCCCACATTCCCATAATCCCTCAATCACATTTTTGCCTCCAAGATGAAGTGAGGTAAAATCTGATCTACATGTCCCTGAGAGGGGTTCTCTAACCAATCTGAGACCCATTTCCTCTTCAGAGTGCCTACGAACAAGGCAGACAAAAGAAGTTTTCATCCAGGCAATGAAAAAACATAATTTATGTAAGAACTTACCTGATAAATTCATTTCTTTCATATTAGCAAGAGTCCATGAGCTAGTGACGTATGGGATATACATTCCTACCAGGAGGGGCAAAGTTTCCCAAACCTCAAATGCCTATAAATACACCCCTCACCACACCCACAAATCAGTTTAATGAATAGCCAAGAAGTGGGGTGATAAGAAAAAAGTGCAAAAGCATAAAAAATAAGGAATTGGAATAATTGTGCTTTATACAAAAAAATCATAACCACCATAAAAAGGGTGGGCCTTATGGACTCTTGCTAATATGAAAGAAATGAATTTATCAGGTAAGTTCTTACATAAATTATGTTTTCTTTCATGTAATTAGCAAGAGTCCATGAGCTAGTGACGTATGGGATAATGACTACCCAAGATGTGGATCTTCCACGCAAGAGTCACTAGAGAGGGAGGGATAAAATAAAGACAGCCAATTCCGCTGAAAATAATCCACACCCAAAACAAAGTTTAAATCTTATAATGAAAAAAACTGAAATTATAAGCAGAAGAATCAAACTGAAACAGCTGCCTGAAGTATTTTTCTACCAAAAACTGCTTCAGAAGAAGAAAACACATCAAAATGGTAGAATTTAGTAAAAATATGCAAAGAAGATCAAGTTGCTGCTTTGCAAATCTGATCAACCGAAGCTTCATTCCTAAACGCCCAGGAAGTAGAAACTGACCTAGTAGAATGAGCTGTAATCCTTTGAGGCAGAGTTTACCCGACTCGACATAAGCATGATGAATTAAAGATTTCAACCAAGATGCCAAAGAAATGGCAGAGGCCTTCTGACCTTTCCTAGAACTGGAAAAGATAACAAAAAGACTAGAAGTCTTTCGGAAAATCTTAGTAGCTTCAACATAACATTTCAAAGCTCTAACTACATCCAAAGAATGCAGTGAACTCTCCTTAGAATTCTTAGGATTAGGACAAAATGAAGGAACTACAATTTCTCTACTAATGTTGTTAGAATTCACAACCTTAGGTAAAAATTTAAAAGAAGTTCGCAACACCGCCTTATCCTGATGAAAAATCAGAAAAGGAGACTCACAAGAAAGAGCAGATAATTCAGAAACTCTTCTAGCAGAAGAGATGGCCAAAAGAAACAAAACTTTCCAAGAAAGTAATTTAATGTCCAGAGAATGCATAGGTTCAAACGGAGGAGCTTGAAGAGCCCCCAGAACCAAATTCAAACTCCAAGGAGGAGAAATAACAAGTTTTATACGAACCAAAGCTTGTACAAAACAATAAAAATCAGGAAAACTAGCAATCTTTCTGTGAAAAAGAACAGAAAGAGCAAAGATTTGTCCTTTTAAGGAACTTGCAGACAAAACTTATCCAAACCATCCTGAAGAAACTGTAAAATTCTAGGAATTCTAAAAGAATGCCAAGAAAAATGATGAGAAAAACACCAAAAAATGCAAGTCTTCCAGACTCGATAATATATCATCCTAGATACAGATTTACGAGCCTGCAACATAGTATTAATTACGGAGTCAGAGAAAACCTCTATGACTGAGAATCAAGCGTTCAATCTCCATACTTTCAATTAAAGGATTTGAGATCCTGATGGAAAAAAAGGACCTTGTGATAGAAGGTCTGGTCTTAACGGAAGAGTCCATGGATGGCAAGGAGCCATCCGGACAAGATCCGCATACCAAAACCTGTGAGGCCATGCTGGAGCCACCAACAGAATAAACGAACGCTCCTTTAGAATTTTGGAAATCACTCTTGAAAGAAGAACTAGAGGCGGAAAGATATAGCAGGATGATATTTCCAAGGAAGTGACAATGCATTCTCTGCTTCCGCCTGAGGATCCCTGGATCTAGACTGATACCTGGGAAGCTTCTTGTTTAGATGAGAAGCCATCAGATCTATTTCTGGAAGTCCCCATATTTGAACAATCTGAAGAAATACCTCTGGGTGAAGAGACCATTCGCCCGGATGTAGCATTTGGCGACTGAGATAATCCGCTTCCCAATTGTCTATACCTGGGATATGAACCGCAGAAATTAGACAGGGGCTGGATTTCGCCCATACAAGTATTCGAGATACTTCCTTTATAGCCAGAGGACTGTGAGTCCCTCTTGATGATTGACATATGCCACATTTGTGACATTGTCCGTCTGTAAACAAATGAACGACTCTCTCTTTAGAAGAGGCCACGACTGAAGAGCTCTGAAAATTGCACGGAGTTCCAAAATGTTGATTGGAAATCTCACCTCCTGAGATTCCCAAACTCCTTGTGCTGTCAGATACCCCCATACAGCTCCCCAACCTGTCAGACTTGCATCTGTTGAGATCACAGTCCAGGTTGGAAGAACAAAAGAAGCCCCCTGAACTAAACGATGGTGGTCTGTACCACGTCAGAGGGTGTCGAACAATCGGTTTTAAAGATATTAAATGAGATATCTTTGTATAATCCTTGCACCACTGGTTCAGCATACAGAGCTGAAGAGGTCGCATGTGAAAATGAGCAAAGGGGAACACGTCCAATGCAGCAGTCATAAGAACCTAGAATTTCCATGCATAAGGCTACCAAAGGGAATGATTGAGACTGAAGGTTTCGATAAGCTGAAACCAAATTCAGACGTCTCTTGTCCGACAGAGACAGAGTCATGGACACTGAATCTATCTGGAAACCAAAAAAAGGTTACTCTTGTCTGAGGAATCAACAAACTGATTGGTTAATTGATCCTCCAACCATGTTCTTGAAGAAACAACACTCATAAAAAGCTGGAAAGGGGGGGGCGGAGCTGCCCAGCAACTAGCATGGACGCATAAGTTGGGAGCTCTGTGTGTACAGCTTCTAAGAAAAGCCCTTTTGACAGTGGGAAGCCTAAAAACGAACATTGTAACTGGGAGCTAATATCATAGGGAGCAGCCTAAGACATTTTGATGAACTATCGGTAGATGTATGAGTAATACTGTGCTGAAAAACGATCTCAGAGCTGCTTGCTACACGCTGGGGCGCCATTTTGGTGGACTTGCACGTCTAAAAGTACACACGACTACCCAGCATGGAGACCCAAGCATTACACACTGTGTTAAAAGACCTGCTGGAGGAATATGGCAGGAGGATCTGTGAGAGGCTGGACGCCCTTAACGACAAATTTCAAGAGGCTAGCTTACGGAGAGACAGCCCCGCAGCGCTCCTCGCCATTGTCTCCATCGGATACAAGCCTCGCGATGAAGCGCCACTCTCTCTCTACTGATCCGGGTGACTTGCACACACAGAGGGGAGCGCACTATGGCCGCTCGCACATAATGGCAGGCACCACAGGCAACACAGAGCATATCAGTACTCAAGCATCTCCAGGCTTGCTCATCCCAGTCGCCAGCTCAGCAGGCTTGTTACAGCATTCCTGCTGGGAGCATCATCAGTTCGTGCAGCCATACTGGGCTGCGAGTTACTGTTCCCCCTGGAGTCTTTGGTCTGGAAAACGATCCACACTTAGATTGGTGCGGACATTTAGAGTAGGCATTGGTTAACAATTTTGCTGAGGTAGTGTATGCTACAAGTTTGGGCTTGCGACCACATTCTCTTAAGCTCCTAACTAAGACCGGTGTATGGAACTATTACATAACTTTACACTATCTGAAGCTTAGATAAAAGCATTCATGACGATTTTCTGTCTGAAGATGTGTGGATTCTGCAGCTGAGTTTCATTTCTGGATACATTATATGGGTGCTGGCGCAAATTTTGTGGTGCTAGTGAAAGTACTCCAGCTACTTAAAAACTCTATTACCCCTATTGGGTTCTATACTATCTGATACCACTCTGCTAATTCTTATGTGCACTTTTTAGTAATTATACTTTGTTTATAGTCTTAGCTTATTGCCACTGTTTCAAGATACCGGATTAATGATGAATAGCATCTAAAATTGCATAGAATGTGTAACTGACTTCTCCTTATATGCAGCAAGGTACAACAGCACCCATATAGATTAACTACTGTGCAGCACAGCCCTATTTTAATTTAAGAGTAGCCAAATTGGGGCCTTAATGTTAATAGTTATGAATGTTAAGCTTTTTCCAGTATTTTTGCCTCATATCTATATCACTTACACATTGGGGTATTTCTCATGACTGTATGCTAACACTCTCCATTATTTATATGCATTGCTAGAGTGAATAAGGACACCAAAGGTTTACATCTCTGCTTCCATGTTTTCATAGTATCCCTAGATATCTGCATACATTAAGCTGAGGCGGATAATACTATATTTCTATTACAAGGATGATGGGGTATGTTATAACGACTGTACAAGATAACGTAACCCTATGTGAGCTCCTAGAGTAAGATTAGCATAGAACAATCAGGATTGTACTACATCTTCAAAGTGTTTGCATGTAATCTCGCTTGGATCACTTGTGTGCTTCACTCTGGATACTATAACACATTAATCTCTACGCAACTCTTGCACAGTATATTTATTATTATGGGATGTTGACTACTTTATATGTCTAAGCTATCTATCTTATGTAAGAAAGTTTTACAATATCAGTGCACCAACTGAGTCAGCGATCAGAGTAGTGTATGCGCTAAGTTTACTCCAGTATATATTGCTTTACAAGATGTTGTTACCTGGTTATCTAGATCTATGCACACATGCTAAACACTGCTAATATTTAATCCTGGGTCCCTATCGGTAAATGTAGGGGACGTTTCCCTCACAGTGGTGCCCTTTATCAGACAATAAGTAAATTCTAGCACCTCCCTTCGGATTTGGCTGTACCTGAAACCTCTCTATAACCCTATCCACAATACTAGTACTTATATAACTGTTGAATATGCTATCCAGCAAAGTTAGAGTAACTTATTGCTGGACTATCTCCCGCCCCCCCCCCCCATTCTTGTGCGGTAAGGACGAATACTTTCTCCTCCGCACTCTCTTCTGGTAGAGTTGAGCAGTCTCTACCCAGTCCGAAGTCCTAAGCCTATGTTTTCCCCTGCATACATGTGAAAAGGCTCTTCGGGCCCCAATATAGGAAATTCTCCTTTGTTTATTGTATTTTGGTTAATCAAAGAGTTTTGGAACTACAGTTTCATTAATGTTCAAGTTTCTATTAATGATCAGTATGAATGTCAATCTATCCTTATAGTGGCAACTGTGATTAGTTCTGGTACATCACTGATATCATTTAGTAGAGTAATTTTGATAGCGTTGTTTTGTACTTTATTTGTATGTTTATTTATTTCACTCAAAGTTTGCCTATAATCTATATACAATAACAAGCTAGCATATGACGAGGACTCTTTGAATTTCTATAGATGTCTTCAGATTGATCCTTGCCACCAGATCCCATGAGCGGATCTCTAATATATTGAAGACGCCAGAGTGTTTAAATATTGAGAATCTTTATCCCTGTAAGATTTGTCTTCAGATAAGTACTAATTTCCAGGTCCCATAAGTGGATCTATTTTTCTTTGTTGACACATGTTTGTCCTACTATTAAGTTATAAAATGAGGCTCCATTAGGGTCAATACCGTGCGCCTACTATTGTCTACTGTATTTATGTTTGAATGATGGAACTGATGTCATGCAATTTTGTTTGAGATATTGCCCTACCTACTATGTCTGTACTTTGATGTATTTTATTGCCTCAATAAAAACATTTTTCAAAAAAAAAAAAAAAAAAAAAAAAAAAAAGCTGGAAAGGATCTTTCCATTGAAAATGAGCAAAGGGAATTGAATCCAATGCTGTTAAAACTTCTATGCATATATAGCAACTAAAGGAAAAAATAGAGACTAAAGGTACCGACAGACGGAACCCAATACAAATTGTCCCTTGTCCGATAGAGACAAAGACAGTGACATAAACCATCTGGAAACCTAAAAAAGGTGGCCCTTACGTGAGGAATCAAGAACTTTTGAAAAAAGATCCTCTAACTATGTCCTGAAGAGCAAGTGAATCATATGAGAGTCTGCATCCTCAGGAAATAATCTGAATGAAAACCGAAAAATGAAAAATATGCATTTATTGTATCTAATGAAAACAAATAATGCTATCAGTGACCATAAAAAGGCAGAATAGTTTGAATAAAACTCCAAAACCCAGTTCCTAAAAAAGGAACTGGAAGAAAAACCCCAGAAGATTCCAGGTCTGAGCAGCGCTTGAACCCCATGGGTCCCCAGCCATGCTACAACAGTATCCAAAATATATAGGACAGAAACACACTTAAAGAAAGTGTTAGCCTTACTGGAATAAAATCAAAGAAATTTGGACAAAATAGAACCAAATAAATTTCAAAGAAGTCTTAACCTGCCCCTTACCAGCCAAGCTGGAATACGGCACGTACATCGCAATATTAGGGAGCTGATTTCGAACCCCAATTATAAACATGTTACTTGGGAAAGAACTCAGGAATTCGTTCCTTAATAAGAACAACCAAACTAGTATAAGCTTAAAGTTTTAGTCTTAGAACTCAATCTTGAAGCCCATAGTAACAGTTAAGAATTGAATCCAATTATAAAACAAATAATTGATTATCTTAGAACAAAAGAAATATGGATTTTCTTTTTTTAAAAATCACAAAATTCTTCTAGCTAAAATAGCTAAAGACATAGATTAACCCTCATTTGCGAATATATTCAATAAAATGAAGACACAAATGAAATCATTAGCATGATAGTCCAGTTTAAAGGACCAGTCAAAACAGAGGACTTGCAAAATGCAAGACAAATGCAACAGCACCTAGTCTAGTAAATGTTGTCCCTTTAACAATGCTAAAATAAATCATAATCTGATACTTGATCTTAAAGTAAACAGAAAAAATTAAGCAATTGCAATATCACAGGACCAAGAAAAGTACCTGAAACTAAATAATTTTCCATAAATAAGATACAACTATATAAAGGAAAATAAATATTATTTTGCTATAGAAACAATAGCATAATTAGTAGGAGTAGAGATAGCCCCAATAAATTGGAGAACCCTCCAAATTGAATTTAACTGCTGGCAAAGAATATAGTTTAAAACCTTGAAGAAGGAATAAAAGAGAATTCTCAGCCTATTCCATTCCCTAGTATGGGGAATTGGAAAGAAAACCTCTGAAATCACAGAAGAAAAAAGGCAGAAATAGTGTCAGCTAGTCTTAAAGAACTAGTTACCTTAATATCCAAAATAATCAACACCTCTTCAACAAAGAACAAATGTACTTTAATAAAAAAATTATAAAAAAGTAGATTTGTTAGTGTCAATATCTGATGAAGAGAATTTCTGAAAGAGAAAAAAAACATCATCAGAGAAGGATAAATCAGTATGTTGTTGGTCATTTGAAACTTCAATAATTAAAAAAGAAGTGAAAAAGACCTAAAAATTGTATTAGAAGGCACGAAGTCAGACAAGCCTTAATCAGAAAAAATATTTCTTATAAATCTTCTAAACATTTCTTGTACTTAAGAATGGAAATGTATAAAGCATAAATACTAATGGAATCTGCATGTAAAAGTATATCATAATAACTTATTACAAACCATAGCTAAAGATAAACATTTATAACATTTAAAATAAATGAACTTAGCTTTGGTAGAACTGAAACTCAGTTAAGCATTTTTCCAGAAGTGGCTTCTGACTCAGGGTCACTCGTAGACATCTTGCAATATGTAATAGAAAAAACAATATATAAAGCAAAATCGATCAAATTCCTTAAATGACAGTTTCAGGAATGGGAAAAAATGCTAGTGAACAAGCTTCTAGCAACCAGAAGCAATAATTAATGAGACTTAAATAATGTGGAGACAATAGTGACGCCCATATTTTTTAGCGCCAAAAAAGACACCCACATTATTTGGCGCCTAAATGCTTTTGGCGCCAAAAATGATGCCACATCCGGAACGCCAACACTTTTGGCGCAAAAAATGTCAAAAAAATGACGCAACTTCCGGCGACACGTATGACGCCGGAAACAGAAAAAAATTTTGCGACAAAAAGTCCGCGCCAAGAATGACGCAATAAAATGAAGCATTTTCAGCCCCCGCGAGCCTAATAGCCCACAGGGAAAAAGTCAAATTTTAAGGTAAGAAAAAAATTGATTGATTCATATGCATTATCCCAAATATGAAACTGACTGTCTGAAATAAGGAACGTTGAGCATCCTGAGTCAAGGCAAATAAATGTTTGAACACATATATTTAGAACTTTATATAAAAGTGCCCAACCATAGCTTAGAGTGTCACAGAAAATAAGACTTACTTACCCCAGGACACTCATCTACAAGTAGTAGAAAGCCAAACCAGTACTGAAACGAGAATCAGTAGAGGTAATGGTATATATAAGAGTATATCGTCAATCTGAAAATGGAGGTAAGAGATGAATCTCTACGACCGATAACAGAGAACCTATGAAATAGACCCCGTAGAAGGAGATCATTGAATTCAAACAGGCAATACTCTCCTCACATCCCTCTGACATTCACTGCACGCTGAGAGGAAAACCGGGCTCCAACCTGCTGCAGAGCGCATATCAACGTAGAATCTAGCACAAACTTACTTCACCACCTCCATAGGAGGCAAAGTTTGTAAAACTGATTTGTGGGTGTGGTGAGGGGTGTATTTATAGGCATTTGAGGTTTGGGAAACTTTGCCCCTCCTGGTAGGAATGTATATCCCATTCGTCACTAGCTCATGGACTCTTGCTAATTACATGAAAGAAATTGTTTCCCAATGTGGAAACGTCACAGACCTCCCCAGGTAAAATACAGATTTATCTGCCAATCCCCTGGGTAGTAGCTGCTGTCCCTTGTGAGCGGTCTTTAGAACCATGTTTGCGCTTCTTAGGATCATCTTGTCAACTGAAAGCTGTTGCCTGCTGCTAAGATGAGCACAGTAGAGTAAGGTACTGACAGGTAAATACTTTGAACCTTCATAGCCCACTAGCTATTAACATGAACACATACACATGATTTACATAGCCTATGGGCATAGACACATAATCACACAACCTCTATAACAATTTCAGGCACTTTGGCACTTTTAAAAAGAGAAAAAAAATACCTAAAATAGGTTACTGTCACTTTATATTTACAGATTTAAATTTAACGGCACTGCAGTGTGGTAGCCATCATTACAAGTAGGAAAAGAGCTCTCAGGGGTAAAAGTCAGATACCCAGGGTTAACAGTGCTGGTGCAAATTTCATTATTTAACCCCTTATTTGCTGGGCTTAATTTACTTCAGCGTAATATAGTTATTTCCTTAAAATTCCTTAGCACTAAAACTGACAGTACACAATTACTATAACTGTTGCTGGGATATCAGTTATACATTGTGCCATTGCTATATTTGTATAACCCATCTGGAATTAAATATGTGAGTGCCCTGATACTGTTTCTGTACTCCTTTTTGTCTTAGATATTCAGCATATATCCTTACTGTTTATTCTATAATTAATTATGGAGCAAATTGGTGCAGCTCAGGTCTCCGGGCAATATGCTGACCCTCTAGAAGGGCAATACTTTGATAATTTAACAAAAGACAGGGGTATCCGGAACACGGTCAAACCATCGATCCGTGCATGCAAAGGAGCTACTCATCAAAAATGCATTCTGATACTACTACAACTTGGAGTGTCATAGCTGAACGGTGGATCAGGCCGTGGGTAATAATAAGGAAAAAATGGAAGCAGGCACTGCAGGTTAGAAAAAATAATAAAACATACCTTTATTGGGACATATTAAAATATACAAGGTTCCCAGACCGAGGACAGACACAGAGACAAGGTCAGTCTGACGTGTTTTACGCCCCCTAGTGGCGCTTATTCATAGACTCATAGACTTTGATAATTTAACCCCTTCAACTCTCAGCTTACTCATAGACTTTGATAATTTAACCCCTTCAAGGCTCAGCTATATTTATATGTAAGAATTATTTACCTGCTCAGCTGTGTACCTCGTGTGTTGAGTTTATGCCTAAAGTTTTATCTGCGTCCTCTCATATTGAGGATGTTACAGCAGTGGATTGGAGATTATGAGGATCTGTCTCAGCAGATCCTTTTGGATCACAAGAGCAGACATGTCATTGATATAGTGACAGACTCGCCAATCCCTTCTTCAGGGAACCTTCTATCTTCAGCCAATGTGTGTTGTGATCACCACAAATAGCAGTCTAAAGGGTTGGGATGCAGTCTAGGGGGTCACAGTTCCTTTGTGGTGAAAGAAGTGTCACATATTCTCATATGAGCAGAACATCATCACATGTCAGCAGTACATAAATGATCTCTGAACCAGGAGGCACTAGACTAAATAAAAGGATGCTTGAGCTTGGCAGAGATAGGTCTCAAGGCCTGTCACATCAATCACAAACTTCCTCAATATTGTGCCAGATCTCTGGATCCTCAGGTAGATCCAGTAAATGCATTAGTGGTTTTCTGGTCTTTCAAACCTTTTATTCCTCCATTTGCATTCCTATCCAAAGTGGTAGCCAGAATCAAACAAGAACAAACTTCTGTCATTCCGATAGCTCCATCTTGGCCTCATAGGACTTGGTATGCAGATCTGTATCAAATATCCTTGTGCATGCCTTAGCATCTTCCTCTCAGAAAATACCTTTCTCAAGGGCTTTTCTTTCATCACAATATTAAAACTCTAAATTTGATTAAAAATCTGAAATGTAGGGATGTTTTTGCCTCCTCTTAGTGGACTGGAGTATGATTCCACATGTGATATCTAGTGGACTCGACCACCATGAAAGAAATTAATTTATCATTTAAGCATAAATATTGTTTGTTTGTTTTTAACGTTTAACTACAAGACATACATTAGGAATAAGTTCCAGAACTTCAGCATTTTAAATATTAATTTGGCTAACTGTTTTATAATTTATATGTATCAGGCATTTATGCGAGCTTCTCAGACATTGCTGATTGATTAATAACATATATGTATAAAGCATTTTTGCTGACTTTTCAGACATTGCTGATTGTGTAATAACATATATGTAACAGACTTTTTTCATTGGCTTTTCAGACATGGCTGATTGAGAGATAACATTTATGTAACAGGCTTTTTTTCTGGGTTTCCAGACACCTAACTAGAGAGTCAAGCAGGAAATGGTAAAGGGAAATGTCTTTTAAAATTATACAGCAATGTACCCTATGTAAGGATCAGTAAATGCACATAATTTTAGATGTTTAATGTGAGGTGCAGAGAAAGGGTCCAGTGGTTGGTCTGTGGTGGTGTAAAAAGCACATATAGCCTTTTTAGGTTACACCCCAATTGTAATAATTCATAGTTTGTAGCTGTGAAAGAAATACTTAAACATATAACCCTTTACTCACCAAGCAGCAGCATAGATTCCACAACCACCATATCCACCCCTGCAGGAAACCAGTTTATGACCATTTTCGATGGCTAAAAACTAGGGAACCTTTGAAAATGCTTAAAGGGAGATGAAACCAAATTTTTTTTCTTTCATGATATAGATAGAGCCTGTTATTTTAGACAACTTCCCAATTTACTTCTATTATCTAATTTGTTTAGTTGCCTTGGTATTCCTTGTTGAAAAGGATACCTAGGTAGCCTTGGGAGCTGCTGATTGGTGGCTGCACATATATGCCTCATTTTATTTGCTCACCCAGGGGTCGATCCGATATAAAGCGTCGCCCGCAAAAGCCGGCAACGCCAATATTTACGCTGATTTGGTATCCTATATACGGCGTAACCTAGAAGTTACGCACGTATATTTCTGCCGTCGCCCGTAGTTTTTTGGGCCATAGGCAGGTATACCAAACCAGCGCAGTTTGGTATCCAATATGCAGCGTAAGGACTTACGTGGCGAAAATGGAGAAAACTTACTCCATTTTCACCTCGCCACAAAAAGCAGCCGTAAGAAGCCTTATGCTGACTATTGGAGCCCCGTAACTCCCTAAACTGGCTGCTAAAATAAACCTAACACCTAACGCATGCGCAATGTCTATCTCCCTGTCAACCGCAATCTTCTAAAATAAACCTAACACCTAACGCATGCGCAATGTCTATCTCCCTGTCAACCGCGATCCACCCCCCCCCCCCCCGAAATCCCTAATAAAGTTATTACCCCCTAAACCGCCGCTCCCGGACCCCGCCGCCATCTACATAAACTAACCCCCTACTGTGAGCCCCTAAAACCGCCGCCATCTACCTTATCTATCCCCTAATTAGAACCCCTTACACCGCTGTCATCTACCTTATCTATCCCCTAATCTGACCCCTTACACCGCCGCCACCTATATAAAAATTATTAACCCCTAATTTAATCTACCTACCCCGCCGCCAGCTATGTTATCTATATTAACCCTAAGTATATTATAGTTAATATAGTTATTACATTATATATATTAACTATATTAACCCTAATTATATTAGGGTTAATATAGTTAATATAGTTACTATAGTATTTATATTAACTATATTAACTCTATCTAACCCTAACACCCCTAACTAAATTTATATTAAATTAATCTAATTAATTTATAAACTAAAATATTCCTATTTAAATCTAAATACTTACCTATAAAATAAACCCTAAGATAGCTACAATATAATTAATCATTACATTGTAGCTATGTTAGGGTTAATATTTATTTTACAGGTAAATTGTTAATTATTTTAACTAGGTATAATAGATATTAAATAGTTATTAACTATTTAATATCTACCTAGTTAAAATAATTACCCAATTACCTGTAAAATAAATCCTAACCTAAGTTACAAATACACCTACACTATCAATAAATTTAATAAACTACAAACATCTATCTAAAAATACAATTAAATTAACTAAACTAAATTACAAAAAAAAACAAACACTAAATTACAAAAAATAAAAAAAAATTACAAGATTTTTAAGCTAATTACACCTATTCTAAGCCCCCTAATAAAATAATAAACCCCCAAAATAAAAAAAATTCCCTGCCCTATTCTAAATTAAACAAATTTCAAAGCTCTTTACCTTACCAGCCCTTAAAAGGGCCTTTTGTGGGGCATGCCCCAAAGAATTCAGCTCTTTTGCATACAACAAATACAATCCCCCCCCCCCCATTACAACCCACCACCCACATACCCCTATTCTAAACCCACCCAAACCCCCCTTAAAAAGCCTAACAACTACCCCCCTGAAGATCTCCCTACCTTGTCTTCACCACACCGGGCCGAACTCCTGATCCGATCCGGGCGATGTCTTCCTCCAAGCGGCAAAGAAGAATTCTTCCTCCGGCGATGTCATCCTCCAAGCGGCAAAGAAGAATTCTTCCTCCGGCGACGTCTTCCTCCAAGCGGCAGCAAAAGTCTTCATTCTTCCGGCGGCATCTTCAATCTTCTTTCTTCGCTCCGCCGCCGCGGAGCATCCATCCCGGCCGACTGCTGAACTTGGAATGAGGTACCTTTAAATGACGTCATCCAAGATGTCGTCCGCCGAATTCCGATTGGCTGATAGGATTCTATCAGCCAATCGGAATTAAGTTAAAAAAATCTGATTGGCTGATTGAATCAGCCAATCAGATTCAAGTTCAATCCGATTGGCTTATCCAATCAGCCAATCAGATTGAGCTCGCATTCTATTGGCTGATCGGAACAGCCAATAGAATGCGAGCTCAATCTGATTGGCTGATTGGATCAGCCAATCGGATTGAACTTGAATCTGATTGGCTGATTCAATCAGCCAATCAGATTTTTTTTAACTTAATTCCGATTGGCTGATAGAATCCTATCAGCCAATCGGAAATTCGGCGGACGCCATCTTGGATGACGTCATTTAAAGGTACCTCATTCCAAGTTCAGCAGTCGGCCGGGATGGATGCTCCGCGGCGGCGGAGCGAAGAAAGAAGATTGAAGATGCCGCCGGAAGAATGAAGACTTTGCTGCCGCTTGGAGGAAGACGTCGCCGGAGGAAGATTCTTCTTTGCCGCTTGGAGGAAGACATCGCCGGAGGAAGAATTCTTCTTTGCCGCTTGGAGGAAGACATCGCCCGGATCGGATCAGGACGTTCGGCCCGGTGTGGTGAAGACAAGGTAGGGAGATCTTCAGGGGGGTAGTGTTAGGCTTTTTTAAGGGGGGTTTGGGTGGTTTTAGAATAGGGGTATGTGGGTGGTGGGTTGTAATGGGGGGGGGGGGATTGTATTTGTTGTATGCAAAAGAGCTGAATTCTTTGGGGCATGCCCCCACAAAAGGCCCTTTTAAGGGCTGGTAAGGTAAAGAGCTTTGAAATTTGTTTAATTTAGAATAGGGCAGGGAATTTTTTTTATTTTGGGGGTTTATTATTTTATTAGGGGGCTAAGAATAGGTGTAATTAGCTTAAAAATCTTGTAATTTTTTTTTATTTTTTGTAATTTAGTGTTTGTTTTTTTTGTAATTTAGTTTAGTTAATTTAATTGTATTTTTAGATAGATGTTTGTAGTTTATTAAATTTATTGATAGTGTAGGGTGTATTTGTAACTTAGGTTAGGATTTATTTTACAGGTAATTGGGTAATTATTTAACTAGGTAGATATTAAATAGTTAATAACTATTTAATAGCTATTATACCTAGTTAAAATAATTAACAATTTACCTGTAAAATAAATATTAACCCTAACGTAGCTACAATGTAATTATTAATTATATTGTAGCTATCTTAGGGTTTATTTTATAGGTAAGTATTTAGATTTAAATAGGAATATTTTAGTTTATAAATTAATTAGATTAATTTAATATAAATTTAGTTAGGGTTAGATAGAGTTAATATAGTTAATATAAATACTATAGTAACTATATTAACTATATTAACCCTAATATAATTAGGGTTAATATAGTTAATATATATAATGTAATAACTATATTAACTATAATATACTTAGGGTTAATATAGATAATATAGCTGGCGGCGGGGTAGGTAGATTAAATTAGGGGTTAATCATTTTAATAGAGATGGCGGCGGTGTGTAAGGGGCTTACATTAGGGTTAATATTTTAATATAGATGGCCGGCGGTGTTAGGGGCTCACTTTAGGGGGTTATAGATATAATATAGCTGGCCGGCGGGGTACTGGGAGCGGCGGTGTTTAGGGGTTAATAACTTTATTAGGTAGCGGCGGGGTAAAGGAGCGGCGGTTTAGGGGTTAATAGCTTTTTTATTGTTAGGCTAGTGAGGGGGGATAGCGGATAGAGGGTTAGACGTGTCGGGCTATGTTAGGGAGGCGTGTTAGACAGTGCGGGCTATGTTAGGGAGGCGTGTTAGACAGTGCGGGCTATGTTAGGGAGGCGTGTTAGACAGTGCGGGCTATGTTAGGGAGGCGTGTTAGACAGTGCGGGTGTTTGAAACTTTAGTCAGGTTTTATAGGCGCCGGCAGATTCTAACGTGCCGCAAGTCACTGGCGACGCCAGAAATTTGTACTTACGCAGATTTCTGGACATCGCTGGTTTGTGAGACTTACGGCACGTTAGCATCTGACGGCGACTTATATGGGATGGCTCGAGTTGCGAGCTGAAACTGCGGGCGACGCTGGTTCCCTCGCTTGCGCCGCAAACTGCGATCTATATCGGATCGCGCCCCTAATGTGTTACCTAGTTTTCTAGTAGTGCATTGCTGCTTTTTCAACAAAGAATACCAAGAGAATGAAGCAAATTACATAATAGAAGTAAATTAGAAAGTTGTTTAAAATTGTACACTCTATCTGAATCATGAAAGAACATTTTTGGATTTCATGTCCCTCTTAAACTCTTAGAACGTTTGGGCTAATCCTACAGGCATAGAGGCCTATTTATTAAATGTCTGTCAGACCTGATCCGACAGTGCGGATTAGGTCCGACAGCGCTCGCTGAATGCGGAGGGCAATACGCTCTCCGTATTTAGCATTGCACCAGCAGCTCTTGTGAGCTGCTGGTGCAACGCCGCTCCCTGCAGATTCACAGCCAATCTGCCGCTAGCAAGGGGGGTGTCAATCAACTCGATCGGGTTGAATTGTGGCGAGTTCTCTCCGCCTGCTCAGAGCAGGCGGACAGGTTATGGAGCAGCGGTCTTTAGATCGCTGCTTCATAACTGCTGTTTCTGGCGAGCCTGCAGGCTGTTCCAATAAGCAGATTGTCAATTAGGCACCAGCTACTAATAGGCATATGGAAGAATTCACAGTAAATATACAAGCCTGTGATTGGCTGACAACTGTCACAAAATCTGCTTATTTGAAATGTGATTTGTTATTGCATTCTCTTTCATTTTATTATGCATTTGTTGATTATGTAAATCTTTGGCTCTGTAAGACTTACCTTTTTTTAATGAGTTTTATATGTAACATCAACTAATACATTTTTTTATCTAATATCCATTTGAAAACATTTGAAAAAAACATACATGTATTGGTATCTTTAATTTTAAACTTTATAAATATAAATAAATGAATATATAAATATGGATATACAGACAGACAGGTCGATTTATGAACCATGTGTTTATTTTCCACTCCCTTTGTTTCAGGTTAAGAGTTAACCTGCTGTGCCTTACAAGACAATGCTGGTAAGTAATTTAATAGGTTTTCCATCTCATGGGAGTCAGATTTTTCAGAGGAATGCTGGTTCAATTATTTTATCCTATCTGTGCTATCTTCTGACTAAAATAAACTGCAGCATGCTACCTTTCAGAAATAATAAATCCAATCTTCCAGTGCATTGTTTGCTCCTATTGTTCAATAATTTTGTACCCTACCTGAATTCTGGTTTCTTTAAATAATCAAAGGAAATCCCATCTGTAATATTATTAATGCATATAATGAATTTTCTTAATATAACTTAAAGTTAATCTATAGAAATAACTTCCCCATTTTATATTCAGTAAATGATTTAATAATAGTTTGTTTCTATTCTTTTATGTAGCGTAAAAATTCAAATATTCATTATAATGAGTTTTTGGTTCAACTGCACATAATAAATATGTATTAACTTTAAAGAGATATAATGGTACAATAGTATTCTACTACTGAGAGCTTCTAACTGTTGTAATTATTATAATTATCTTTTGGCTAGATTATGAGTTTTGCGTTTATGAGTAAAAAAAACAGCGTTAAGGCTCATAACGCTGATTTTTAACTACCGCTGCTATTACGAGTCTTGTAGGTACAGCTGTCCCGCACACTTTTTTGGCCATACCCCAAATTAACTTACGCAATTTTTGCAAAGTCTTTTTTCAATGGAACTTCCATAGCGCCGATATAACAAGCTTTTTTTTTGGAGGCCAAAAAGTGAGTGGTAAAGCCTATCCCGCAAGATTCGTAACGCATTCTAAAGTCAGTAGTTATGAGTTTTACACTACAAAGCTTTAGCATAAAACTCATAACTAAAATGTTAAAAAGTACACTAACACCCATAAACTACCTATTAACCCCTAAACCGAGGCCCACCCGCATCGCAAACACTAAAATAAATTATTAACCCCTAATCTGCAGCACCGGACATCGCCGTCACAAGAATAAAACATATTAACCCTAAACCGCCGCACTCCTGCATCGCAAACACTAGTTATATATTATTAACCCCTAATCTACTGTCCCTAAAATCTCTGCCACATACCTTCATTTAGTAACCCTTAATCTACCATCCCCAATGTCGCTGCCACTATACTAAAGTTATTAACCCCCTAAACGGCCGCCACTCCTGCCTCGCAAATACTAGTTAAAATATTAATAACCGCTAATCTGCCGCCCCTACATAGCCGCACCTACATTACAGTTATTAACCACTAATCTGCCGCCCCCAACGTCACCACCCCTATACTAAAGTTATTAGCCCCTAAACCTAAGTCTAAACCCTAACACCCACTAACTTAAATATAATTAAAATAAATCTAAATAAAACCTACTATTAATAACTAAATAATTCCTATTTAAAAATAAATACTTATCCTTTAAAATAAACCCTAAGCTAGCTACAATATAACTAATACTTACATGTTATCTAGCTTAGGTTTTATTTTTATTTTACAGGTAAGTTTGTATTTATTTTAACTAGGTAGAATAGTTACTAAATAGTTATTAACTTTTTAATAACTAACTAGCTAAAATAAATACAAATTTACCTGTAAAATAAAACCTAACCTGTCTTACACTAACACCTAACCTTACCACTACAATTAAATACATTACCTAAATTAAATATAATTAACTAAAATTAAATGCAAATACCTAAATTACAAAAAAAAAACAAATACTAAATTACACAAAAATAAAAACCAAATTACAAGATATTTAAACTAATTGCATCTAATCTAATAGCCCTATCAAATAAAAAGCCCCCCCAAAATAAAAAAAAACCTAGCCTAAACTAAACTACCAATAGCCCTTAAAAAGGACTTTTGCGGGGCATTGCCCCCAAAGAAATCAGCTCTTTAACCTGTAAAAAAAAATACAAACAACCCCCCAACAGTAAAACCCACCACCCCACACAACCAACCTCCCAAATAAAACCCTAACTAAAAAAACCTAAGCTCCCCATTGCCCTGAAAAGGGCATTTGGATGGGCATTGCCCTTTAAAGGGCATTTAGCTCTTTTGATGCCCAAACCCTCATCTAAAACTAAAACTCACCCAATAAACCCTTAAAAAAACCTAACACTAACCCCCAAAGATCCACTTACAGTTTTGAAGACCCGACATCCATCGTCAACGAAGCCGGGAGAAGTCCTCAACGAATCGGCAAGAAGTCCTCAACAAAGCCGGGAGAAGTCTTCATCCAAGCTGGGAGAAGTGGTCCTCCAGACAGGCAGAAGTCTTCATCTAGACAGCATCTTCTATCTTCATCCATCCGGCGAGGAGCGGGTCCATCTTCAAGACATCCTGCGCGGAGCATCCTCTTCTTATGACGACTCCCAACAAATGAATGTTCCTTTAAGTGACATCATCCAAGATGGCGTCCCTTAGATTCCGATTGGCTGATAGAATTCTATCAGCCAATCGGAATTAAGGTTGAAAAAATCCTATTGGCTGATTGGATCAATTCCAATCAGCCAATAGAATGCAAGCTCAATCATATTGGCTGATTGGATCAGCCAATAGTATTGAAGTTCAATCCTATTGGCTGATTGCATCAGCCAATAGGACTTTTTCAACCTTAATTCCAATTGGCTGATATAATTCTATCAGCCAATCGGAATCTAAGGGACGCCATCTTGGATGACATCACTTAAAGGAACCTTCATTCGTCGGGAGTCATCGTAAGAAGATGATGCTTCTTGCCGGATGTCTTGAAGATGGACCCGCTCCTCGCTGGATGGATGAAGATAGAAGATGCTGTCTGGATGAAGACTTCTGCCCGTCTGGAGGACCACTTCTCCCGGCTTGGATGAAGACTTCTCCTAGCTTCGTTGACGATGGATGTCGAGTCTTCAAAACTGTAAGTGGATTTTCAGTGTTTAGTGTTAGGTTTATTTAAGGGTTTATTGGGTGGGTTTTTTAGGCAATGGGGAGCTTAGGATTTTTTAGTTCGGGTTTTATTTGGGGGGAGTTGGTTGTTTGGGTGGTGGATTTTACTGTTGGGGGACTGTTTGTATTTTTTTTTACAGGTAAAAGAGCTGATTTCTTTGGGGCAATGCCCCGCAAAAGGCCCTTTTAAGGGCTATTGGTAGTTTAGTTTAGGCTAGGGTTTTTTTTATTTTTTTGGGGGGGGCTTTTTATTTTGATAGGGCTATTAGATTAGGTGTAATTCATTTAAATATCTTGTAATTTTTTTGTGTGTAATTTAGTGTTGTTTTTTTGTAATGTAGGTATTTGTATTTAATTTAGTTAATTGTATTTAATTTAGGTCATGTATTTAATTGCAGTGTAAGGTTAGGTGTTAGTGTAAGACAGGTTAGGTTTAATTTTACAGGTAAATTGTTATTTATTTTAGCTAGGTAGTTAGTAAATAGTTAATATCTATTTAGTAACTATTCTACCTAGTTAAAATAAATACAAACTTACCTGTAAAATAAAAATAAAACCTAAGCTAGATATAATGTAACTATTAGTTATATTGTAGCTAGCTTAGGGTTTATTTTACAGGTAAGTATTTAGTTTTAAATAGGAATTATTTAGTTATTAATAGTAGGTTTTATTTAGGTTTATTTTAATTATATTTATGTTAGTGGGTGTTAGGGTTAGGGTTAGACTTAGGTTTAGGGGTTAATAACTTTAGTATAGTGGCGGCGACGTTGAGGGCGGCAGATTAGGGGTTAATAAATGTAGGTAGGTGGCGGTGATGTTAGGGGCAGAATATTAGGGGTTAATAATATTTAACTAGAGTTTGCGAGGCAGGAGTATGGTGGTTTAGTGGTTAATATGTTTATTATTAGTGGCAGCGATGTTGTGGGTGGCAGATTAGGGGTTAATAAATGTAGGTAGGTTGCGGCGACATTGGGGGCAGGAGATTGGGGTTAATAAATATAATGTAGGTGTCGGTGATGTTGGGGGCAGCAGATTAGGGGTTAATAAGTATAATGCAGGTGTCGGCGATGTCGGGGGCAGCAGATTAGGGGTTAATAAGTGTAAGATTAGGGGTGTTTAGACTCAGGGTTCATGTTAGTGTGTTAGGTGTAAACATAAAGTTGTTTCCCCATAGGAATCAATGGGGCTGCGTTACTGAGCTTTACGCTGCTTTATTGCAGGTGTTAGGCTTTTTTTCAGCCGGCTCTCCCCATTGATGTCTATGGGGAAATCGTGCATGAGCATGTACAACCAGCTCATCGCTGACTTAAGCAGCGCTGGTATTGGAGTGCGGTATGGAGCACAATTTTGCTCTACGCTCACTTCTTGCCTGTTAACGCCGGGTTTAGGAAAACCTATATTACCAGCACTGTAGGAAAGTGAGCGGTGACAATAATGTGCAAGTTAGTACCGCACCCCCATTACGACAAAACTCGTCATCTAGACGATTTATTAGTAATCCAACCAACAAATTCCACAGCACTATAAAATAATTAAAAACTGACATTAGAAAGCTTTCAGTCCATGAGCAATGTTTATCAAGGCATCAACTAGCAATCCTCCTGTGTTTGTGTCTCAAACTCGATCTCTTTGATTTATCAAGCTATGGACCTTAATTAAAACATTGTTTTTTTTCTGGCACCATATTTAATTATGATGTGGATTTGCGACAGATTGATTTTACTTATTTTCCGTGCGAACAAAGCCTAATCCAATCAGGTTCTCCAAGTTATCACACAGTGATATCTGTAACTTGCATCTAACAATCTGCTAATGTGTATTTGGCATCTTTTTTGTTGAGAACACCATAGAAGTCTGTCTGTAATGAGTTGCCCTAGATCAAAATATTCACTACTACATTTCTATACATAATTGTGTATTTAGAACCAGTTATCTTTAAATCTACATGTTTTTAAGTGGTCTAAGAAACATAAATCACATTCCTTTCAAAGTTTTGTGAATTGAAGTATTTACAGTTGCTGCAATGTTACTACTACTAAAGGGCCATAGATGATGTCTTGCTCTACAGCACAGTCAAGAAGTTATCAGTCAAAGATAGCGCATAAGAGTGCTACAATTATTTTTGCCTCGTTGTCTGGAAGCTCTTTCAGAATGTGAAATATTGCAGCGCTTTAGAATGTCACGGCAATCCATTATGATGATTTAAAATTAAATTCAGGAATATTTGGAGCCAGTTCACATTCAGTACAAGGGTTATTCCTGGTATGCTCAAATTGTTGACCACCCATGCATTTAATAGGAACGGGTTCTTTTCACTCAAGTCAACTGACATTCTCCATGCACCTACAAACTGTTGTAGGTGCACTGTACACTATTTTAAAGTGTCATGTTTGTCTCCTAGAAACCGAGGAATGGCAAGCAGTGAAATTCCAGCTATTTCATATTGCTAGTATGTTTTGGGGACTATAGACTGCACACATATTCCATTGAGAGCCCCCGAAAAAATATAAGAGATTTACGCAAGCATTTGAATTCCCTCAATGTGCAAATGGTTTGTGATGCCCAACTACATATCACTAAGTGTTTGTTCAAGTTTTCCAGGATCATGTCACGGCTATTACATTCTATGCAAGTCTGGTCTTTGCTGCTATTTTGACACAACACACATTCTCTATAGTATTTACAATAGTGACATCAATTAAATGTCATTGCTAGTTTACAGAAAATTATGTTTGTTAGCTGCTAAAGCCCTTTAAAATTTATATATATATATATGTATCCAATAGAAGGCAGAGTACTGGAAAAAGTGCAAGGAACTCCCTTGTAAAAGTTAAAAGTCCATTTATTAGAATTTACAGGGTAAAAAAACATAACAACCATGGGGTTGTAAAATTAAGCACTGTAGATAAAATCAGACACAATGTTGCAAAGATCAGGACCTCGTGCAGACATGTTTCGTGCGAGTTGCGCACTTGGTCACTGCTTGTTTGAGGTCCCTGATCATACAAGCTTTATAGCAAATTTCTTAAAGGGACAGATAATCCTTTGTTTCAACATTGTGTGATTTCCTGCATGATAATTTTTAATTATCTAATACATAATATATATTTATATGTTTAATCACCTTAGACAATATTAGGTGAATTATTTCTCAAAAATATATACATAATTTGTCATTGTATTTTCAGCCAATGTTACCTATCAAATGTTTATATATTTCATATCTTTATTCAAATTTTTCTTAGGGCAATAAACTATAAAAAGGCTTTTTAATGAGATAGATAAATTGTTCATTGTAGATGTAACTTTATATTTAATTCACAAATAAATCTAGGTCTCTCCTCATAATTTAAGCCCTGTGGACTGCTAGTTCCGAGTTTTAAAAATCAGAAAAACTTCTTGTTTATTTAATTTGTCCTCTCTATCTCCTCCCCTTTTCCATAAGGGAACATGATCTATACCCTCGGATTTTTAACAGTGATGCATCAGCATTATGGCAATTTTTAAAATGTCTGGATACCGGAGTATCTGTTCATCGTCCTCAATGGATCTCAAATGTTGTAGGAATCTATCCTTGATACTACGTTTTGTTTTTCCTACGTATTGAATTTTACATAGTTGACACGTAAGTAAATACACTACGTGTGTTGTAGAGCAAATTATATAATAATTAATATACATTTTTGTTGTGTAGTGCTTGAGACAAAATTGTCTCCTTCAGTTACATGATGACAAGTTTTGCAGATGAGCCTTTATCAAATCTCATTGATTGCATTTCTTCAACCCTTAGTTAAGGATCTCATGACGTTACATACAAGACAGTACATCACTTCTTAACAAATTAAATAACATCAAATGGAAAAAGAATTACTGTTTTGTGGTAGTAGATGTATCTTCTCTGTACACATGTATACAGCACAACCTAGGTTTATACAGCAATTTAATTTTTCTTAAATCACTACAGTGATTACGAACCAGCAACTAAATTATTTATTTTGAGCGCAATTAATACCTTTTAACACACAATTTTTTTCTGTTTGGGGAGGGGAATTCTTTCTCTAGAGACGTGGAACAGCTATGGGGGCCAAGTTTGCCCCCTCTTACGCCAACCTTTTTATGGGTTGGTGGGAGCTGTTCCACGTCTTTGGAGATAGAAACTCCTTCAAAGATAAAGTAATACATTTTTTTCAGATACATAGATGATCTGCTTTTTATTTTTGAGGGAGAAAATTCAGAAAGTAGAAGATTTTTGTGCATATCTCAATCACAATAATTGTGGTTTTGAAATTTGTGGGAGAATACAGTCCAGTGTCCATTCACTTTTTGGACCTTAGAATTAAAGGTAGACCATATTAATGAGACCATTACAACTACTCTATATAGGAAGCGACAGCAGGGAACACTACACTGCAGTTTCAATTCATGTCATCCAAAACATATCTTCAAGGGTATCCCCAGAGGAGAGTTTATTAGAGCAAGGAGAAATTGCTCAACAGAAGCAGATTTTATAGAGCAGTGTAATGTTATAACAACAAGGTTAAAACAAAGAGGATATAAAGAGGATATACTAAAGAAAGCCAGGAAGATGTACAGTCTAAAACAAGAGAGGATTTGTTAACTTATATAAAATGAAAATCTTTAAATTTTAAAGATAAAAACAAACCCAAGTTTATCACTACCTAAGGGGCTCCATGTACTAAGCTGTCTGCGAGGTCTTTGTGACTAATTTACGTCTAAATTTCTGCATGCGGATCAATAACCGTATGTACTATGCCACGAAATCCATTGAAAACCTTATATTAACAAACGTCCAGCGAACTTGTCCGCAACTCTTGAATTCTCGTCTTTTTTTGTAGCTAGAAAATACTCGCTCGACATAAATCTCGCACAAAACAGTAATTACTAAACTAATCTATTTATACGCCTTGTGAATTTCTCCACACCTACCTCGTTTAAAAATCCCTCGCCAGCTAATAGGTGGCGAGCACCCATAATAAACAATAGGGGTCTATCAGATCAATGACTACAACTGATTTAAAAGAGGTGTACAATTGAATGGTTACTCACTTTTGATCCTGTTAGCCATGGAGACACTTCTTCAACTTTATATTATTCGTCTGATGCAAATGAGGGGTAGAAGGCAAATTCGTCAACCTGATGCCCCAAATCCGGTTCGAAAGAAGGCGATTACGAGTACAGCGGGTATTCCTTCCTCGGGTTCCTTTAGATGCCCTTTCCGATCGAGAGGTTATTCAAAGGTTCCGTCTGGAATCGACATTCAATATTGACTTTATATGCTCAAATAGCACATTTTCTAGAGCCTGTGATGGCTCGTTCAAGGGCCATTCCCGGAATACTCAAGTTTCTTGCTGCCTTGCACTTTTTTGCCACCGGATCATTTCAGGCAGTGTCCAGCATCATCATTGGTTTCAGTCAGTCTGCCTTTTCTCGTCATCTTTCCAAAGTTATCGATGCCACTCATGCATATATTCCCCGAATATGTTTGTCTACCATCTACCACAGAAGAGTGGCAATCGATAAAGTCGCAATTCTACAGTGTGGCTGGAATGCCAAATGTTCTTGGGGCAATAGACTGTACCCATATTGCAGTTCGACCGCCATGGTTACGGGAGGAGATTTAGCGCAACCGAAAGTCCTGCCATTCCTTGAATGTACAGATGGTTTGTGACCCGAAAATGAGAATAATAAGCGTTAGATCAAATTACCCTGGCTCCTGCCATGACGCTTATATCCTTCGGCAGACCAGACTGTACCAAAAATTTGAGAATGGAGAGATGCCAGAGGGATGGTTATTAGGTAAGCTTGAATTGAACTCTAAATTTTTTTTTTATGGATTTATAAAGAGCATGTCATTTTAAACGACTTTCTAATTGACTTTTTATTCTTTTTAATATCACTTGCTGAAAAGCATATCTAGATATATGCTCAATAGCTGCCGATTGGTTGCTGCAACCTAGAGCCTTGTGTGATTGGCTCACACATGTGCATTGCTATTTTTTCAACAAAGGATATATAAATAATTTTATAAAACACATAATATAAGTAAATTTTTAAATTTGTTACTATAAATTTATACTAATTTGACGCTAGCCTCAATAAACTAATAAAAAATTATTTTGTCTTTTTGGGAATTACATCAATATTTTTTTTTTTTATCACAGGGGATTGCCGGTTACCCTTGTTATGAATGGCTTCTGACACCCTATAATAACCCCCAACTCAGGAAACATATTCGTTTTTAATGAAGCACACAAGAGCACAAGGGGGTGTCATTGAAAGGATTTATGGATTGTTGAAAATGAGGTTCCGATGTCTGGACAGATCTGGCGGTGCAATGCAGTATTCTACTGAAAAAGTAGCAAGAATCATATTAGTTTGCTGTGTCTTGCATAATATTGCCACAAAAAGAGGATGCCCCATTGTTGACGATATTGCCATGCCTTTTAATGACTTTCCCGAAGAAATTTGCAGAGAAAACACAAATAGACATGGCATGGCCACAAGGGATATGGTTTCTAACCAATATTTTGATGATTGATCTTTCTCAACAAATTTTTTCCTCTTGTATGTAAATTGTGTTCTGCAGTTATGTGTAATTTTTTGTTCAAATAAAATTTGTGTGCGACATCATCATATTGTTATTTCTTTTTAGCCCTTTTTCTAAACAAACCTTATTTGCATTGGTCACACCAAAAAAATACATGAAACAGATTTTTTTTTTCGTGAAAATAATATAACAATTCATTTTAAGTTCAAAAAGCAACAATAATAACAATTATAACTATTTCTATCCTAATACAACTAATATATTTACATAACTAAAAAAGTACAACATTTATCTATTGAAAAGGTTACATATTAGACTTACTATTCTACATTTAACCAGTGATTTTGTTACATAGTAATGGTATCAAATATAAATGAATCACAAAATTTGAGAATATATATATTAGTAGTGTTAGCTGTGGTCAATAACCTAGGATATAGTGATGTACTAAAAAAACCAATTATCCATGACGATATATTTATATCGTCATTGTTCATTCCTCATGCAAAATTTATCGTTCCAACAAAAATTTAATATAATTCTTGTTATTAATGGTTAGTCGGATCAACAATATTATTCATGTTAAATTTTATTAGAAAATAAAGATTCAACAAAAAATAATGCTACATTGTAAAAATAGTCATGCGTCAATTTGATTGACAAGTATAGTTGTGACGTCAGATACTAACATGTCGCTACCAGAGCCTTTCACTGCTGGAGAAATAGTCATCCTGGTATATGCTATGGAACAATATTTTCCTCATCGTATGGGAGGAGTTAGATTGGTAAAGCAGACAGTCGTGATCATATTATATACGAAATGATAAGAAAGGATGTATAGAGTATCAAAGATAAAAAGGACAAGACGTCAATGCCTAAGAAAGTACAGCGATTTGAGGCGTAGGGAAAACTAAGTATTACAATTCAATTAAAATGACTAATACGAAACTGTAAGTATACAGGGAGTGCAGAATTATTAGGCAAATGAGTATTTTGACCACATCATTCTCTTTATGCATGTTGTCTTACTCCAAGCTGTATAGACTTGAAAGCCTACTACCAATTAAGCATATTAGGTGATGTGCATCTCTGTAATGAGAAGGGGTGTGGTCTAATGACATCAACACCCCTATATCAGGTGTGCATAATTATTAGGCAACTTCCTTTCCTTTGGCAAAATGGGTCAAAAGAAGGACTTGACAGGCTCAGAAAAGTCAAAAATAGTGAGATATCTTGCAGAGGATGCAGCACTCTTAAAATTGCAAAGCTTCTGAAGCGTGATCATCGAAAATCAAGCGTTTCATTCAAAATAGTCAACAGGGTCGCAAGAAGCATGTGAAAAACCAAGGCGCAAAATAACTGCCCATGAACTGAGAAAAGTCAAGCGTGCAGCTGCCAAGATGCCCACTTGCCACCAGTTTGGCCATATTTCAGAGCTGCAACATCACTGGAGTGCCCAAAAGCACAAGGTGTGCAATACTCAGAGACATGGCCAAGGTAAGAAAGGCTGAAGGACGACCACCACTGAACAAGACACACAAGCTGAAACCTCAAGACTGGGCCAAGAAATATCTCAAGACTGATTTTTCTAAGGTTTTATGGACTGATGAAATGAGAGTGAGTCTTGATGGGCCAGATGGATGGGCCCGTGGCTGGATTGGTAAAGGGCAGAGAGCTCCAGTCCGACTCAGACGCCAGCAATGTGGAGGTGGAGTACTGGTTTGGGCTGGTATCATCAAAGATGAGCTTGTGGGGCCTTTTCGGGTTGAGGATGGAGTCAAGCTCAACTCCCAGTCCTACTGCCAGTTTCTGGAAGACACCTTCTTCAAGCAGTGGTACAGGAAGAAGTCTGCATCCTTCAAGAAAAACATGATTTTCATGCAGGACAATGCTCCATCACACGCATCCAAGTACTCCACAGCGTGGCTGGCAAGAAAGGGTATAAAAGAAGAAAATCTAATGACATGGCCTCCTTGTTCACCTGATCTGAACCCCATTGAGAACCTGTGGTCCATCATCAAATGTGAGATTTACAAGGAGGGAAAACAGTACACCTCTCTGAACAGTGTCTGGGAGGCTGTGGTTGCTGCTGCACGCAATGTTGATGGTGAGCAGATCAAAACACTGACAGAATCCATGGATGGCAGGCTTTGAGTGTCCTTGCAAAGAAAGGTGGCTATATTGGTCAATGATTTTTTTTTTTTTGTTTTTGAATGTCAGAAATGTATATTTGTGAATGTTGAGATGTTATATTGGTTTCACTGGTAAAAATAAATAATTGAAATGGGTATATATTTGTTTTTTGTTAAGTTGCCTAATAATTATGCACAGTAATAGTCACCTGCACACACAGATATCCCCCTAAAATAGCTATAACTAAAAACAAACTAAAAACTACTTCCAAAACTATTCAGCTTTGATATTAATGAGTTTTTTGGGTTCATTGAGAACATGGTTGTTGTTCAATAATAAAATTAATCCTCAAAAATACAACTTGCCTAATAATTCTGCACTCCCTGTAAATGTTTAGCGTTATTGATAGTAAGTTTCAATTTTAAACGTTATTGATAGTAAGTCCAATAACTGCGTCATCTTTTACCTTTCACCATTGATTTATTTTCAATATTAGTAGGAACAAGGGACAACACATTTGACTTTCAGTATTCCGATCAAACTTTTCTATCTGAACATTGAAAGACAAAAATTATGTTCATTGTTCCTTTAGCTTTAATAGACTGTATATTTAATTTTTAGCACCTTGTTTATAGTATCTTATTTTTTTTCTAAAGGTATGCACCTTTAAGTAAGCTATATACTTGTTGATTAAACTAGAATGGACTGTCTAATAAGCATTAAATTAATAATATTGACATCAAGATATCACAATATCAAATTTTACATTGATAATAGCATTCGATAATCGATTTAATCATATATTTTTAGTATTATTAATCAAGAAAATGTTTGTTTTTAGTATACCTTCAACTTGCATATATGAAATGAAAATAAACATCTATTAATCATTACAACTATAAAAAGAAAGTCAATTTTTACAAACAGATATGAAAAAATCAAAATTAAAATCGCAAAAAATTCCACGTTATTTACGAGAAATAAGGATTGAAACTCCAAATAGTGGGATCACTTCACCACCCCTTCCTTTGACACTTATGGACATACCAATGACTCCCAAAAATAACAGAGCAATGAAAAAAATGGCTGTCAACACTCAAAAAGGTACATAACGATAGAACAGGGTTAACAAGGTTCTAGAAATTGTAAATAAAATAACTAATAATTAAAAAATTGTTTTATGTTTAATAATCTAATGCACATTTAGATATCCCTGGATGTTCTTATGAAGAAATTCCATCCTTTGAAAAAGAACATAATTATTATTTTGATCTTGAGGTCAATGAGCCATGCCCAAAAGATGATGATACTAATCTTGGAAGAGGTATTAGAATTTTTGTTTTTTTAGGGAAGTGAAATATTGAAAAAATAATGTTATATTAAATTTCATTTTTTTATACATTTATAAAAAGGTCCATTTTTGGACAAAGCGGTACAAGTGGAAATAGAATTGGATGGCATGGTATACCCAACAAGTAATAATATTGGACAAAACATGGTTCCTCCTAAAAAAAATCTGATAGACAAAGGTATTTTATTTAGTTACCTTTGGCAAAAATCGAATAATTGTAAAAACAATAAATTAAAAAGTTAAAATTTTATTTATTTATTTTACTCTAGCCTCTGGTTCAAGCAATGTTTACACATTAGAGGAAAAAATTGTGCAGACAGAAAATGATATGGATATCATACCTCCCAAAGAAAATGAAGGTATATACAGATATCAATATATTATTTCTATTTTGTTATGTGATTAATATGTAAATTTAATTTATTTTTATTTATTTTAAGGTATAGAAGTTTTTGAAGAAAAAATCGATGAAAGCACACAAACTTTTTTGGATGATTACTTCAAAATTAAATTGGCAAAAATTAGGTCTACAATGGGAATGTTGATGGAGCAAGTTGATTTTTTGTACAAGAAATATGGCATTTAGTTTTTTAAAAAAATAAATCTTTTAAAGTACTTTGTATATTTTGAAAAAAAAAATTGACACATTTTGAAACATCAAAAAAATAAGGGATGATGATTTTTTTTGTATAAAAAATATTGTAAGCAATAAAAAAAAATTTTCAATGAAAAAATAATTGGATTCTTTTTTTTTTATTTAAATTTTATTAAAAAAAAAAATTTGTTTTGTAAAAATATTAGTGGAACTCGAAAATACAAATATATTTTGAACAAAAATATAAAATAAATTAAAAAGTGCAACATCAAAAACAGTATGAACTTGAGGTATAAATAAATAAAAAAAGATGTCTATCACTACTGTCCTGGCCTATTGGGTTCAGAAGGACCCTGTCTTTCTCAAATAATGGACAGGAGAGAATTCATTGTTTGTTCTGCGAGGCGTAATGAACAGTTTATTTGTTCGTTGTGCTCCTCGTCCATTCGCCTCTGCCAATCAAACCTCTCTCTGTCTAATTGCAATTGTCTTTCTGCTAATGATGCACTTCGGTCCAGGTGTGCGATTATAACATTCTGTAACTCTCTATGATCCCCCCTATATTGTCTAGCAAGAGAGATCATTTCATTGAGACAGACATCATCCACTTCTTCAATTTCATTGTTGCCAGGTACCACTGGTCTTTCGTTAGATTGTGGTTCTGCTGGCTGTACATTTCCTCGAATTGTTGGTTCTTGTACTTCGGATTCATCAGGGACAGGTTGATGGATCTCCATTGGTTGTGCATCCATGATTTCATCCAAAAATTCTGGGGTCTCACTTCCAGGATCCCTGGATTGAAGTTCCTCCTCCTCGGTTCTTTCTGGTTGTATAGCAACCAGGTTTAAGATTACCTCCCTCAATGACTCTTCTGTATCTGTGATAATTAAAAAGCAAAAAATAAATATATATGAATATATTAAGATAGTAATATATATATATATAAATATAATATATATATAAATATATATATATATATATATTTTAAAAAAAAATAACAAATATATATTTATATATATATATATATATATATATATATATATATAGATAGATAGATAGATAGATAGATATAAATAAACAATATTTTAAATTTCTTATTTAACGATTTTTGTTCATAAAAAAACTAAACAACTAAATAAATATTTAGTAGCAGCTGTCAGGATGTACTATGGAAAAAAAGGCAGCACTCACTGGTCATTTGTAACTAAAATTCAGCTGTTCATAACACAAAATTAAATAGTCTTTCATGTTTTTTTTGTTAGAAAATTAAATGAAGCTTTTGTATTATTAAATGCTCATTTTAATTTCAAATGATGAGTGATTGATGCCTTTTATAATCTAAAATTGTAAATATATCTATCTATATATATAAATGTGTGCATATATATATATATATATATATATATATATATATATATATATAAATATATATATATATAGATAGATAGATAGATAGATAGCAATATATATATTTTAATTTAATTTAAATTATAAATATTTATATATCAAAAAATTAAAATATATTTGAATATGTTGCTATCTTGATATTTATGCATAAGAAAAAAAAATGTAATGTATTAATAGTACAGATTCTCACCATCAAACAACCGTGGAGAACTTCCCGTCATGGTCCGAAAAAGATGTCCAAGGTCAGCTATGATTAAAATATATATATATATATATTAACATAAAATTTATTTATTGAAAAATAAAAAATAAAAAAATAAAAAATTATATCAATGTTATCTATATGGCCTAAGTGAGCAAACTCTACCACGCTTTTAAAAGAAAAAAAAAAATGGAATTCAAGTAATTAGAATTTTGGAGACAAAGCGAATTTCGGTTAGCTTTGACCAGTATGACCAGTGGAGAATGGAAAAAATGAAAAGATATTTTTTACCTGTACCTCTACCAACACTTGTTTCAGGGGTGCTGGTCCTGATATCTGGAAGTGTATCAGCTGATAACAAGGTATGGCTAGCAGATGATGTGCTGCGTATCAATTGTCCAGTAAGGACAGCACCACTTGTCATCGACGTCCCAGAGGAGGTTGATGGAATGGCTGAAGCAGGGTCATCACCACCCCTAGCTGTCACGGATTGTGGTCGGGCTGTTAACAGATAAATAAAATTAATCGTTATTCATGTTTATATCCATAGAAGATTAATAAACAACTGATATTTTAAATTTTAAATAGCGGTTATTGAAAGGGACCGTGTAGCACACACAATAGTATCCAGGTTGAACAATTTGAATGTAAAAATTAAAAAAGTAAATATCTATAGACTAACCAATGTTTAATATTAAACAAACATTAATTCAAATTTGATTCAAGGACATTTAAAATTTTTGTAGACACTCAAGGTTGTTTGTATTGAAAAGGTTTTTAAAAGCTTGTTGCTATTATTTAAAAAATCTTGAGTACTTGGTTTGACATAAAACAATAGTCCTGTGTTTATGTAATCTTTCATTCTATTCATTATTCATTCTATTCTATTCATTCTATTCATTAATTCTATTCATTCGTTGTATTATGTATCAACAAGCTGTTATAAGTGTTATTTGAACTTGTCATTTAATTACCTTGTTAACAATTAACTGTAAACGAAAAAGAGTCATCTGCTCATTTGCTAATTAAATGACAAGTTCAAAGACTACTTATAACAGCTTGTTGATGCATAATAGAATAGTTGAATGAATAGAATGAATAGAATTGAATGAATAATGAATAGAATGAAAGATTACATAAACACAGGACTATTGTTTTATGTGAAACCAACTATTCAAGATTTTTAAAATAATAGCATTTAAACACTCATTAATCCGCTGTAAAAACAATATCTTGATAATATTGTTATCTATGTACGACCCACAGAAAAAGTGGGTGTGTATATTCATTTATAAGTGTATGCTATGAAGTCAGTGTTTCTACATGTATAATTTTAAGCTAATAATTGTGAGTATCTGCATGTATAACAGTGTATCTTCATTTATTGAGAACATCGGCATGTATAGTGTGTGTGTGTATATGCATGAAATAAGTATACACTAATGTTGTGAGTGTGTATCTGCATGTGTAAGTGTATGATATTTAGTGTGTGTGGATCTGCATGTATAAGTGTATATGTTTTTGTCTGTATACATGCTTGTCTAATGTATACTGTAGCGTTGGTGTTTGGGAATTTGTAGGTTTATACTATGCAGGTGTATATGCATTTTATTATCATTTTAAAGAATATATTATTAAAACCAAAATTTGTCTACAAAAATATAGCACTGTATCTGCAAACGTTCGTTGAATATAGAGCTCACATAGCAATACCATTGTTTGGCGCAGCTTTTGATTTGATGAATAGGGACATTAAACCACAAAATATTTGTTCATCAGTCAGAAAGAAAATAAGATTTTAAAATACATCAAAATATACTTCCATTAAAGGCGTCTATTTTCAATTAGCTAGTAAGCATTTCTAAATATGCTTTTCAGCAAAGGATATCAAGAGAATGAAGTAAATTAGATAAGAATTGATATTTTTAAAGCTATACAAAAATAAAGCAGTAATAGGACTATATTCTGCATAATCAAAATTGTCGCCAATAAAAATTGATTTTCAAAAATATAATTAAATGTTAAATATTTTTATAAACCGACTCCACTGGAAAATTACAATATGATCATCAGTCAATTTAAATAATAGTAATTCGATTAATGTTTTACATCTTCGGTCGCTATCACAATCATCTGTGATCATGAATATTACATTACATACGTTATTGGTTAAGCTATACAAAAATCTAGCAGTAATCTGCATTGATTTAACGTAATCAAAATTGACGCACCAAAAAATTGATTTGACAAAATATCTTTACAAGATAGATATTTGGATAAACCAACGCTACTGGATAATTACAATATGATCATCATTCAATTTAAATAATAGTAATTCGATAAATGTTTTACCTCTTAGGTCGCTATCACAATCATCTGTGATCCCGACGATTACTTCTGGGCCTAGACGCTGCACCAGTCTCTGCTCGTAATCATTATGATCAGCGACATAAGCTGTTCCACCTCCGGTAGCACGAGTTGAATTTTTTTCTTTTGCCAATTTGGCTTTTGTAAATCTTTTGATGTCGTTGTACCGTTTTTTGATTTGGTCAACGTCCTTTTTCACAGGTCCCTGAGCACTGACAGCATCGCTTATCCGGGTCCATATACTTTTTTTACGGATACTAGAAGTTTGCTTTGCACGACAACCAAATAAATAGTCATACGAGTCTAGCACCATATCGACAAGAACCAGGTTCTGCTGATGTGAAAAGTGGGGATTCTTCGATTTGGACTGTGAATCAGATCGAGAAGTAGCCATACTTAATTTATCGATAAGAATAACAGTCAGTAAAGCTTCAAGTTCTTGAAATATGCAGTCTGAAAAAATTAATAAAATCGACTTTATATAGTGCTGCAATATGTTCCCGCGACAAAGCTGACGTTTCTGACACCTTACAGTCACGTGGGACAAACATGACTGACAGGTTGTAAGCGATTAATAGTACATTCGCAAATAGCGAGGCGTCATATGTATGAATCATTCGCCAGTGCTCGATGCGGATTAGACGCGCCTTTTTTTGGGATAGTTTTTAGTACATATGGCGGGCGGGCAACATCTCGCTAGCTGCGAGTTCAAGCGAGTCGAGAAGACACGTTGTCGGCGAAAAAATTGACGCTTTAGTACATGGAGCCCATAGTGAAGATTTCAACAGCATTAAAAAGATTGTAAAAGAAACTATTCCCATTTTGCACTCAGATCCAATTCTTAAAGCAATAACAAGTGAAGGTATTGACATAATATCTAAGAGAGGAAATAGCTGTTGGTTAAAAGGAAGAAATGGTTTTTACAAATACAGAAGGAACATCTGCAAAACTTGTCATCATGTAACTGAAGGAGACAATTTTGTCTCAAGCACTACACAACAAAAATTTAATATTAATTATTATATAAATTGCTCTACAACACACGTAGTGTATTTACTTACGTGTCAACTATGTAAAATTCAATACGTAGGAAAAACAAAACGTAGTATCAAGGATAGATTCCTACAACATTTGAGATCCATTGAGGACGATGAAACGGATACTCCGGTATCCAGACATTTTAAAAATTGCCATAATGCTGATGCATCACTGTTAAAAATCCAGGGTATAGATCATGTTCCCTTATGGAAAAGGGGAGGAGATAGAGAGGACAAATTAAATAAACAAGAAGTTTTCTGGATTTTTAAACTCAGAACTAGCAGTCCACAGGGCTTAAATATGAGGAGAGACCTAGATTTATTTGTGAATTAAATATAAAGTTACATCTACAATAACAATTTATCTATCTCATTAAGAATCCTTTTTATAGTTTATTGCCTAAGAAAAATTTTGAATAAAGACATGAAATATATAAATATTTGATAGGTAACATTGGCTGAAAATACAATGACAAATTATGTATATATTTTTGAGAAATAATTCACCTAATATTGTCTAAGGTGATTAAACATATAAATATATATTATGTATTAGATAATTAAAAATTATCATGCAGGAAATCACACAATGTTGAACAAAGATTATCTGTCCCTTTAAGAAATTTGCTATAAAGCTTGTATGATCAGGACCTCAAACAAGCAGTGACCAAGTGCGCAACTCGCACGAAACATGTCTGCACGAGGTCCTGATCTTTGCAACATTGTGTCTGATTTTATCTACAGTGCTTAATTTTACAACCCCATGGTTGTTATGTTTTTACCCTGTAAATTCTAATAAATGGACTTTTAACTTTTACAAGGAGTTCCTTGCGCTTTTTCCAGTACTCTGCCTTCTATTGGATACTTATTCACATGTGACCTGGTTCACAGTCCAGAATTTGGAGGACACACAGCTGCAGTTCTCAACAACTATACCTCCATTGCTACGGATGTGCCGGTTTACAGCCGTTTCATTACCGCTACACAGGCAACAATTTTCTAATGTTAGTTACCTTATTGCGGTCCCGTTGTGCGCTCATACACTATTCTATGTTCATATATATATATATATATATATATATATATATATATGTATATATATATATATATATATATATATATATATATAAAAGTCAAAACTATTTCATCAAAACTTCACACCAAATGAAAAGAGCACTTGAAAAATGTAATATCAATAAATGCATGAATATAACGTTAAAGGAGTCATGAATCATTATACCAAACAAATGTGCTTAATCATTATATACACATTACTATAGGGATCTTGAGACAATTATGCACCATAACTCACCAGTTAAATGCTCACTGTCGCCAGGTGCATTTACTGCCTCAATGACCTCCATTCCAAAATGTAATTATTAGGGTTTGCAACATATCGGGGGCTGCCTCTCATACCACAAGCTTATTTTTTCCTCTAAGGAAGTTTTACCTTTATGATTATTTTGATATCCAAAAATCATTTCTTGCACGAAAGGACATCTTTTCTGAAAATGCCTTGAGCGGCCAACTTCTGGCTAATTTTGTTCCACAGCTCCTTTCTCCCAATTCCATAAGTTTGAATTACCCTTTTGCTAAAACTATAATTATAGTAATAGAAAACTCAGTATAATGTGGTGTTCACTTTTGGTAAGATTAGCAGCAGGCATATTGGATTCAAAGACAAATAAATTATAAATTGAAATGTTTGTGCGCCCACCTTTTATACATGTCGCACTGCATTATATACAATTTTCCACAACTTTCTCTATCACATGAGCAAAAAAAAGCATATCACTATGCAGACAGTTTGATAAATTCACTTACACGCAGATAGAGAGACTCATAATTTATCAATCATCACCTCTTATTGCACCTGAATTAATGCAAATGTATCAAGCTCTATTTTTGATCAATTGTAAAGTCTGACTATAATTGGGGGCGCCCGAATTTATGCAAATTGACATGGACATTCTCACACGGGTTCACTTCTAATTTTAGTAACTTTTATAAATCTGCAAGATCATTTGCAAGATGGAGACAGAAGGTAGGGGAGTGGCTTTTGGTGAGTGCTGCAGTTGGTCTTTGATGGGTGATACATTTTACAAGGTTAGCTGGTATGCTTTTTGCAAGGGATAGGTTTTGGTTTCAGCTTTGGAGAGTGGATAAGTCCTCCCTTTAGGAAGTGGGACTCCAGGAAAGAGGTCAGTTTTGCAGTTGAAAGGACGGTGGGGTGGTAGCACATCAGCTGCTTTCTTTTCAAACACATCTGTAAAATCAGCATATACTGAGGGAAGGTTTGAAGGGGTCTGTAGCATGATAATGGGGATGTGGTACAGTGGAGTGACCTTAGTCAGGCAAGAATGGAAGCTGGATGTACCCCAGGAGGCCAACTGTCCCTCAGTCCAGTCAAACTGTGGATTGTGTATACAAAGCCAGGAGAAACCAAGGATTACAGGTTGTGCTGGAGAATAAATGACATTGAACTGCAACTCTTCGGTATGAAGGAATCCCACAGTCAAGGTTAGGGCGGCCAATTCAAAATGGATTAAACCTGATCCAAGGGGAGTGCCATCCAAAGGAGTTATTTTAAGACATTCTTTTTCTGCAGAAGAGGCAACCCTGCCTGAATCATAAAAAGGTGATCAAGAAAATTTCCAGCTGCCCCTGAATTAAAGACTTGAGCATGGACAGAATTCTTAAGAAAAGTAAGGGGAACAGGTACCAGGATCCGAGAAGAGTGCGGGGATTTAGTAGTGGCCACGCTTAGAGGTATCCCTGTTTTATCCTCTAAGCATTGGCTTTTCCCGGCAGAATATCACAATCCTTAAGTTGGTGTGAATTAGAATCACAATAGAAACACAGTCTCAATATCCTTCTTCTCTGTCTTTCAGATTCTGTGGGCTTGAGGGAGGAGAGATCCATGGGTTCCTCTACAGAGGTAACTGGAGGTGCTGGTGTGGTAGAGGATAGTCTAGAGACCGGATGAGTAGGAGGACGAGAGTGAGGGATTCTACAAATTCTGTCTCTCTCAGCTTGTCTCTCTTAAAAACGAGAATCAAGACTGATACACAGTGTTATGAATTCATCCAGGGAAGAAGGAACATCATGGTAAGTAAGCTCGTCCTTGATGTGCTCATGCAAGTCTCTCCTAAAGGCCGCCTTAAGAGCACTGCCATCCCAACTGGTCTCAAGTGCCAAGGTGTGAAACTCGATGGCGTATTGTGCCACAGTTCTATTGCTTTGGCGGAGACCCAAGAGAAAGTACTTTGCAGCAGAAGCATGGCCGGAGGTCCCAAACACAGAAGATAATGCAGAAATGAAGCCATCAGCATTGTTCAGGAGCTGAGCGCTCTGTTCCAATAGGGGAGAGACCCAGTTTAGGGCCTTGTCTTTTAATAAATAAATGATAAAAGTGACCTTTGACTGATGAGACTGGAATGTGTGAGAGTCATTGCAAAAGTGCAGCCTGCACTGGTTAAAGAAACCCCTACAATCAGTATTACCATCATACTTGTCAGGCAATGGTATCCGGGGTATACTTCCAAAAGCAGGGGAAGTTGCAGAACTAGCAACTGGGAGTGTCTGTGTAACAACAGGAGTAGTGTTCTTCTCTGCCACCAGTGAAAAGAGCATAGCAGTTATAGCCTCTAGTTTAGAATCCAGATTCTGCAAGCGTATGGTATGGGTTCCCAGCATCTGTCTCTGAAGAGTTACTGCTCTTGCTACCTCATTTGGGTCCATGGCCCAAGTATAATGTAATGTTGGTGGGATATTTCTCTATCAGACCAAACTTGGCGAGTAGTCTTCTTATCCCAGCGTCAAGTGGAAGGATATGAAATATCCCAGAACAGAGTGAATTTATGAAATGAGGTAAGCAGTACTCACAGTAGACAGGGTAGTCCTTCATGGCAATAAGATGAAAGAAGAGAATGGTCAAGACAGGCAGAGTCCGGCAACAGGAAGACAATCCAGCAGAATAGCAGTTCAGGGAAAAACCAATAGAAGGGTCAGGAACAGACAGATGTCAGCAACAAGGAAAAGCAGGCAGAGTGATCAAACAGGCAGAGTTCAGTAATGATATGGCAATCCAGCAGTACAAGGGTTAAGGAAGCAGAGTGGTCAGACAGGCAGAGTTCAGTAACGATATGGCAATCTAGCAGTACAAGGTTTAAGCAAGCAGAGTGGTCAGAGAGGCAGAGTTCAGTAATGATATGGCAATCTAGCAATAAGAAATACAGCATCCAGGAGCACACACAGTAACTCCTATACTTGGGCACAGGTGAGAGCAACTAAGGTACTTACATAGGTGAGGGTTCGCACCACATGAGAGGTCCTGCCCGGCATCAGGATGAGAGGCGAGCAGTGATGACTTCATTGCCGGGCGCCTGAAGTTACCGCAGTGTCCTTAGCAACAGCCATGGCAACAGATTAGAGCGGCGGCCGGGACTCGAGGAGCAGCGGTGTGACATAAACTAATTTTTTATTTTAATTTTAATATATTTTTATTGTGCACTGTGTACAGTGAACGCATGGAATGCCAAATTACAGCACAAGGGATCAATTTATAAAGATCATGTCCACCCGGCATTTGACATTGCACAAGCATTTCAGAGGAGGCGGATGATTTAAGGAACAGCGGGCTTACGACCGTTGCTTCTTAACTCCTGATTTCGGTAAGCCTGAAGGCTCGTGCGGAATAAAGAGCATTGAAGGCCTTAAAAGTTTACTTTTGAATCTATAAAACTTAAACTACTAGTAATATAGCAAAAGCTAATATACTGTATATTATTGTGTTGATTATAATATAAAAACATATCTTAATATTTCTATAATTACGTCTACTAAATAAAACTGTTAAGTAAGTAAAAGTAGTATAAGACTTACTGCAAGGGGTTAAAACTTAATAAATTCACTGCAGTGTGTTAAACGTTATTTATCTCTTGTGCTTTATAAAACTGAATGCAACACTACAGCTATAGTAACTATTAACAAACACACTCAGTAAAACCAACTAGTGGTTAGCAGTCTACACCAGCATTTTTATTGTTTTAAAAGATAGATAATCCCTTTATTATCCATTCCCCAGTTTTGCATAACCAACACAGTTATATTAATATACTTTTAACCTCTGTGATTATCTTGTATCTAAGCCTCTGCAAACTGCCCCTTTATTTCAGTTCTTTTGACAGACTTGCAGTTTAGCCAATTAGTGTCTGCTCCCAGATAACTTCACGTACAAGAGCACAGTGTTATCGATATGAAATAAGTGAACTAACACCCTCTAGTGGTGAAAAACTGTTAAAACGCATTCTGAAAAGAGGTGGCCTTCAAGGTCTAAGAAATTAGCATATGAACCTCCTAGGTTAAGCTTTCAACTAAGAATACGAAGAGAACAAAGCAAAATTGGTAATAAAAGTAAATAGGAAAATTGTTTAAAATGACATGCTCTTTCTGAATCATGAAAGTTTATTTGGGCCTAGACTGTCCCTTTAAGCTGAAAAAGCAGCGTTAACAGGTCCTAACGCTGCTTTTTCACTACCGCTGCTATTACGAGTCTTGCAGGTATAGGTGTACCGCACACTTGTTTGGCCTTACCGCAAACCTACTTACGTAAACTTCGTAAACCCTTTTTTCTATGGGACTTCCATAGCACCGGTATTACAAGTCTGTCCAGGGAGGCCAAAAAGTGAGTGGTACAGCCTCTACCGACAAGATCCGTAACGCATTCTAAAATCAGTAGTTATGAGTTTTACACTACAACGCCGTAGCATAAAACTCATAACTAAAGTGCTAAAAAGTACACTAACACCCATAAACAACCTATAAACCCCTAAACTGAGGCCCTCCTGCATCGCAAACACTATAATAACATTTTTAATCCCTAATTTGCCGCTCCGGACATCGCCGCCCCTATAATAAACATATTGACCCCTAAACCGCCGCACTCCCGCCTTGCAAACACTAGTTAAATATTATTAACCCCTAATCTTCCGCCCCTAACATCGCCGCCACCTACATTATATTTATTAACGACTAATCTGCCGCCCCCAACTTCGCTGCCACTATATTAAATTTATTAACCCCTAAACCTAAGTCTAACCCTAACACCCCCTAATTTAAATATAATTTAAATAAATCTAAATAAAATTATTATCATTTACTACATTATTCCTATTTAAAACTAAATACCTACCTATAAAATAAACCCTAAGATAGCTACAATATAACTAATAGTTACATTGTAGCTATCTTAGGTTTTTTTTTATTTTACAGGCAAGTTTGTATTTGTTTTAACTAGGTAGAATAGTTACTAAATAGTTATTAACTATTTAATAACTACCTAGCTAAAATAAATACAAATTGACCTGTAAAATAAAACCTAACCTAAGTTACAATAACACCGAACACTACACTATAATTAAATCAATTCCCTACATTAAATACAATTAAATAAATTAAATTAGATTAAATTAGCTAAATCACAAAAAAACACTAAATTACAGAAAATAAAAAACAAATTACAGATCTTTAAACTAATTACACCTAATATAATAGCCCTATCAAAATAATAAAAGCCCCCCCCCCCCAAAAAAAAAACCCCTAGCCTAAACTAAACTACCAATAGCCCTTAAAAGGGCCTTTTGCTGGGCATTGCCCCAAAGAAATCAGCTCTTTTTCCTGTAAAAAAAAATACAAACACCCCCAACAGTAAAACCCACCACCCACACAACCAACCCCCCAAATAAAATACTAACTAAAAAAACCTAAGCTCCCCATTTAGTTCTATTGCAGGCCCAAAGCCCTAAAAAATAAACCCACCTAATACACCCTTAAAAAAAATCCTAACACTAACCCCCGAAGATTCAGTTACCAGGAGAAGTCTTCATCCAAGTGGCAAGATGTCCTCAACGAAGCAATCAGCCAATAGGAATGTTTCTACCTTAATTCCGATTGGCTGATAGAATTCTATCAGCCAATCGGAATCTAAGGGACGCCATCTTGGATGACGTAATTTAAAGGTACCTTCATTCGTCGTTAGTCCATCGGAAGAAGAAGATGCTCCACATCGGATGTCTTGAAGATGGACCCGCTCCGTGCTGGAAGGATGAAGATAGAAGATGCCGTCTGTATGAAGATTTCTTCCCATCTGGAGGACCACTTCTGCCCGTCTGGAGGACCACTTCTGCCAGTCTGGAGGATCACTTCTGCCAACTTCGTTGAGGACATCTTGCCACTTGGATGAAGACTTCTCCTGGTAACTGAATCTTCGGGGGTTAGTGTTAGGATTTTTTTAAGGGTGTATTGGGTGGGTTTATTTTTTAGGTTAGGGCTTTGGGCCTGCAATAGAGCTAAATGCCCTTCGAAGGGCAATGCCCATCCAACCGACCTTTTCAGGGCAATAGGGAGCTTAGGTTTTTTTAGTTAGTATTTTATTTGGGGGGTTGGTTGTTTGGGTGGTGGGTTTTACTGTGGGGGGTGTTTGTATTTTTCTTTAAAGGAAAAATAGCTGATTTCTTTGGGGCAATGCCCTGCAAAAGGCCCTTTTAAGGGCTATTGGTAGTTTAGTTTAGGTTAGGTTTTTTTTTTATTGGGGGGGGGGGGGTTATTTTGATAGGGCTATTAGATTAGGTGTAATTAGTTTAAAGATCTGTAATTTGTTTTTTATTTTCTGTAATTTAGTGTTTTTTGTGATTTAGCTAATTTAATTTATTTAATTGTATTTAATTTAGTTAATTTATTTAATTGTAGTGTTGTATTAGGTGTCATTGTAACTTAGGTTAGGTTTTATTTTACAGGTAAATTTGTATTTATTTTAGCAAGGTAGTTATTAAATAGTTAATAACTATTTAGTAACTATTCTACCTAGTTAAAACAAATACAAACCTAAGATAGCTACAATGTAACTATTAGTTATATTGTAGCTAGCGTAAGGTTTATTTTATAAGTAAGTATTTAGTTTTAAATAGGAATAATTTAGTTAATGATAGTAATTTTATTTAGATTTATTTAAATTATATTTAAGTTAGGGGGTGTTAGGGTTAGGGTTAGATTTAGGGGTTAATACATTTAATATAGTGGCGGCGATGTTGGGGGCGGCAGATTAGGGGTTAATAAGTGTAGGTAGGTTGCGGCGATGTTAGGGGCAGCTTATTAGGGGTTAATAAATATAATGTAGGTGTCGGCGATGTTGGGAGCAGCAGATTAGGGGTTAATAAGAATAATGTAGGTGTCGGCGATGTCAGGGGCAGCAGATTAGGGGTTAATAAGTGTAAGATTGTTTAGACTCGGGGTTCATGTTAGGGTGTTAGGTGTAAACATAAAATGTGTTTCCCCATAGGAATCAATGGGACTGCGTTACTGAGTTTTTGCGCTACTCTTTGGCAGGTGTTAGACTTTTTCTAAGCCGGCTGTCCCCATTGATGTCTATGGAGAAATCGTGCACGAGCACGTACGACCAGCTCACCGCTGACTTAAGCAAAGATTGTTTTGGAGTGCGGTATGGAGCTCAATTTTGCTCTATGCTCACTTCTTGCCTTTTAACGCCGGGTTTGTAAAAACCCGTAATACCAGCGCCTCAGGTAAGTGAGCGGTGAGAAAAAACTGCTTGTTAGCACCGCACAGCTCAAAACGCAAAACTCGGAATCTGGCCGTATGATTTTCTAAATAAAAACAAACAGCTATTGTTTTAAAGAGACAGGCTGACTGCAAGTGCAAAAATAGTTAGCTTTAAGCTTAGCAATGCAATAAAAGGTTAATAACTTTAAATAATAAACTAAACTAAAACATTCATTGGACTGATGAATTAAGCTGGTTGGCGATTGACGTTGTTTCGTTGTATTCAACAATCCCACATCATATGGGCTTACAAGCTGTAAAATATTTTTTGGAACTTTGTTGTGAATTGGAAGCAGATCACCTGCAATTTATTCTCCGCACTACTGGCTTCTTCCTTGAACACAACTATTTTTTATTTGAAGGGATTTACTATCTGCAGATACAGGGTACCGCTATGGGGGCGAAGTTTGCCCCCTCATATGCGAACATCTTTATGGGATGGTTAGAACAGAACTGTATATATGCGGATAGTAATCCTTTATCTTTATCTATCGAAGATTTATTGATGATCTCTTAGTTGTGTAGTGAGGAGGCCAGGAATGTGCTGAGGATTTTGTCAAATACCTCAACCATGACATGAATGGAGTTAAATTTACATATGAGTGGCACAACTCTACTATTAACTTTTTGGATGTTACCCTCATGGGAGATAATGTAGCACATAAGATTCAAACTAAACTGTTCCGCAAACCCATATCTGGCAACACAATTTTGCATGCCAATTGTGCTCATCCACGCCATGTTTTCAGGGGGATAGCCAAATGTCAATTTCTTCGAGCTAAAAGAATTTGCTCACAGCAGAAAGATTTTGTTGCTGAAAGTAACAATATAAAAACCCGTCTTTCTGCAAGAGGATATTCGGCTACCCTCCTAGACAACATGTCTAAAAACGTGGATACCGTTGATATGGATCATTCCAAACTTGACAGAAGTGAAAATAAAAACAAAAATAAAATCAAACATCTAAGACATCAGAGTAACAACGGAGAAGACAAACCCCTTTTTATTACCCAATATTCAACTAAATATTCTTCTGTTTGTAAGATTATTCATAAATACTTTCCAATTGTATATGGGGATACGTCTTTGAAAAAGATAGTTGAAAAAGGGTGTAAATGTGTGTACTCTAATAATCTAACTTTGGGAAACTAGTACTTGGCTAACCACTAATGGCACTTTCAGATGTGGCAACAGACATTGCAAAGCCTGTGATTACATTAAGGTGGGTAGCACTTTTCAGTCATGCGCTACTGGCCAGACCTTTCACACTAAGGGTTGTATAAATTGTTCAGCGTCCTTCGTGGTATACCTTGTGGAATGTGATGTCCACAATTTACAGTATGTAGGTATGACCACGAGGGACGTAAGAACAAGAATTAGAGAACATCTTGGCTACATTAAAAATGAGCAGCGCTGCTCAGAGCTCTGTAGACATTTTTTAGATGTACATGAAGAATGTGTGAAAAACTTCAAATGGTGTGCTGTTGAATGCATTAACAATCCTAAAAGAGGAGGTGATAAATTTAAAACCTTGTCTAAACAAGAGGCATTCTGGATTTTTAAGTTGTCCACTAAGGTGCCAAAAGGTTTTAATTCAGAATTTGATCTGATTAATTATTGGGAATGATTATTTCCATAGTATTTGATTATATATATATATATTCATATTTCTGTGCCATATATATATATATATATATATTTTTTTTTTCTAGATTTATTTAATTAATGTATTTTTATATTTTCTTGGACATGATATGATTGTGCTGTCCTTGTTGGCATAGACACACATACATATATATTTAGATGTATATATGTGTATATGTATATATGTATATATGTGTATATGTGTATATATATATATATATATATATATATATACATGCACATATATTTATTTATTTACATCATCCCTTTATTAATATTTATATTATCATTAGTATTCTGAAGTTTTCTTTATCCCCCCAATTTTGATATATCCCTTTTTTAGTTTATTTTTCTATCTACTAATATTATACAGTTGACATGATTTACTCGCATGTATATTATATTTTATTTCATTTATTTGTTGTGTATATACAGTATATGATTTATTTCATATCAGTGCATGCTACTTATCGCTCTCTGTATATATTTGCTTTTTTGTTTGTGTTTGCTTAGGTCTGTATCCACAGTGAGAGATAGAAATATGTGTATAGGTATAGCAGGTGTTTAATCACTATTCAACCAATGAAATTGTTTTGTAACCTTTTTGAATTTCTAATTGACTAAGTTTCTTCAGGTCTATGATTACGGCAGTCTGCCGAAACGCGTGAGACCAGTCACTACCTACTCTGTGCGTGTATTTTAAATTTTTGGAATAAAAACTGTTCTTATTTTGTTCAACCTAACACGAAGTTCCCGAGTCCATTTGTTTGTTTATACCTAATTTTTGTGGTCTACGAGGAGTTCCACATATTACCTCAGGACTGTTCGTTATTGGATCTCAAGGCTACCTGAAGAGTTAATTTTGGGGTTTACCTTATTTCTACTTTGTTTGCTCCACACCGTGTGAGGACGCCTCATTCTTTCCTAAGCCGTTGATTGGATAAAGCGGATCTGTGATTGACATCCCTCCAGCACACCCTTCAGTGCATTGGATCCTTTGCAAGATTGATTTGCCCCAGGAAGGGAGCACGGCTCTACGCGCCTACTTCCCGGGACTCGTCTCTTCAGAAGTATGTGCTGCTGATGGTTCCTTATAGCAACCGGGTTTGCCAGAACTGGAGAGCATTTGGCCTATTGCCGGAGGTGTACTGTGCCCCGTCTGGAAGGTGAGACTTTACTTTTCTAAGCTTTGAAGTGTCGGCTTTTACCTTTCATTATCGGAGTGGTTTCCGATTTCCCCACCTATATTAACTGGAGCCTTTTTTCATTAACTTACGTTTACACCACTATAGATCCACACCAGAACACTGTGCTTTTTGTAAAACTAAACTACTTGTTTCTTAAGTCACTAATACCTACCTACCTTCCTAGCACTAAACTAAATAAAATCTATTTTGTTTTTTTTTTAAATAAATCTTATAATATGCAATAATGCAGAAAAAAATCCTAATTATATTTTTTTAGCACAAAAGGTTCTGGTAAATTATTCTCTAAATCTAAGGAGGCAAACAAGCAATATCTCTCTCCAGTCTCCTGGAAGCTCTGTAACTCTCTCTCTCTCTGTAACTCTTGGGGGGGGGGTGCACTGTGGAAAACCAACTGCTAGCTCAATGATTGTAAAACAGATCTGAGATTCTGAACATCAGGCAATTACTTCAAATGTGCCCTTTCACTTCCCTCTCCCTGAGAATCCTGGTTGGCTAGAAAATGTCACAGGCTTTCATTGATTGTCTGAGTGTAACTTCTCAATCTATTTGTCTGCTATTCTTGGTTTTGTTTTATTGGATAACAGCGCTGATTACATCATAACAGAAGTCTGCAATGTAAAACAAAACTTTTTAACTAATATATGTATAATCGTTTTTTTGTTTTTTTGTTTTCTCGTTGCCAGCCATATTCATTTTTCGGGTGTTAACAAAAATAACAATTTTTTTTGTTGGTTTCTAACATTCATTATGGAATGAATGCACAAGTCTAGTAATTAAACCTCTTAAAACAAAGAGGTTTAATTACATTGCTGAATCTAAACCCTTCATGTCTAAAATAACTATACAATGTATTTGTGTTTTATGCTTTCTCATGGTTTTTTCATGAACTGGAAAACAAAAGCTATCATGATATTTACAGTATCATACCTTGTGCAGTCAATTTGTGTTATATCTGAGTAAATTCACCACCAACTTGTAATCATTACCTTGACAATGTATGAATACATCATAGCTCCAGTCCAAGTAGTTATTTTAGATATTTTCACTTTAATAATCATTATAGTAATTAGACCTCTTAAACAAATGAGAGCTGAATGACGTAGACTAAAATTTACACCAGGAAGATTAATTATATCCAAGTGCATATATGACTTATTTTTGCCCTGCACTATACATATCTATTCTGGTTTTCTGTTGCTGCTTGTTCATTCTTATCTCTTTGTTAATTTTATAGTTTCTTATTTCTGTAGCGACTGAAAAATTTAAACAAAACAAATGTCAATATAAATGTGGTTTCCACAACAGTGATGGGAGGGAATTAAGCAAAAGTCCAGAATGCTTTATGAAAGGTTGCATTGGTTACAATTATGACTTCAATAATAATTTAATAATTATTAAATATAATTTTTTGCAATGAGGAGATCTGGCTGTTTAATGGTTAATAGTTGTCATGGAGGCTTCCTGTGAGACGCACACGCCAACATCCGGTGCGCAGGCTCTGCAAGGACAGAGCGTGACCAACGCTACACAAGCAGCAACTGATCCTGTTGGCGGTTTTTTTTCTGCAAAGCTGCCCGGGGATTTGGAGCACAGTATCCGGCTGCAAAGAGGATGCCCCCAGCGCTTGTACTAATCAGGTGGCGCTGATACCAGCTCTTACAGATGACCTGGTGTCCTGAGGCACAGCCCGTCAGACAGAAACCCATGGAAAGGAATGTAAAGTCTGTGAGTGAGTGACACGGTGCACGCAGTGGAGTGGAAGCAAGGAAAAAAAGGGAACTTTCAGCTTTAAGCCTTTTTCCTATATCCAGAGGCAGACGGCGGCAGCAGGTATCTACGCCGCGGGGGAGGTGTCCTGTGCGGCGTAGTGTTCTGTGGGAGCCTAAGCAGAGATACAGGCTTACGAGAGGACTGAGTCCAAGCAAAGAGAAACATCCCTAAAATCGCAAGTATTTTCAGCTTAACCCCTGTGCACCACACTCTACAAGATTGAATCTGTTAAATACAAATCTGTGGCATAGCCTCAGGACACACTAGGTACTTTATATCAATATCCCTCTTTGATCAAACTGTTTTGACGCTATGCAAAAGGGATCTATGTGTAAATTTCTGGACTGACACTTAAGCAAAAAAAAAAAAAAAAGAGACTACTATATCTTTATATGGACCTATAACAAAGCTAATTTAGCTCTCAAGAAAGAGTGACACACTTAAAAGTTTCTATGATGTATTGCTCTGTTTGTTTTTTCTTTTTTTTATGCTGATGATTCAAAGTTTCCCTTTCTAGGGTTTTGGCTGCAATACTCTAATCTTGTTACATTAGGGTTTGGTTTGCAGGATGTAATAACAAGCCTCCCAAATTGTATTTTCCACTTTAGGCTAAACTCTGATACAATAAGCTGTAAAAGGATCTTTACTGTAGCTGGAATTTATGTTTAAGGTGTGTGGGTGAAACAGATAAATATTCTGGCGTCAGACAATTAGCAAACCCCCAAGATAAAGTCTCACCCGTCCTCAAATAAGGGGATAAAAAGCATCCTATATTCCAATGCCTGCCTGCACTCAGTTTATCCTATAACCTGGTCAAAAGTCTGTCGGATCAACCCTATTTTAAGGCTTGTGGCAAAACTGTATATAGCTACCCCAAATAGGGAATAGTGTGATCAGCTATTGTAGGATAAAATACCCTTTAGTTAATGATTTGGTATCCATATGTATACAGATACTTCCACGTTTGTAAATCACTTGTAAATCACTTTAGTGTTGATATATTTGGATTGTCTTTTTTTTTTTTTTTTTCTTTTCTCTTTTTTTCTCTCACTTTTTTCTACTTATTTGTTTTAAATAAAAAAAAAAAATAAAAAAAAAAAAAATATATATATATATATATATATATATATATATATATATACTCACACCCACACACATATAGACAGCTCTTCTGAAGCTGTACATAAACACACCTTTTGATCGTCTTTTTTTTAGGACATTAGCACTCACGGTTCACACACATAGGGGGGAGGGATTTCTCTCCCCACTAGAATCACTTTCTTTAAAAATCACTATCTTATTAAGAATAGGAACTCTTCACACAATAAGCTTCTAGTCATTAACAGGGTATGGAAAAATATATTACAAATGTAAAAGTAATATCACCAGCCATGCCAGTAAAAAAAGATAAAAAAAATTAAACCAATACAGGAAAATTCCGAAAAATTAGATACAAATGAAGATGGGACTATGACTGACTCCCAAATAATGTTAGACAAACTGGCAGATATGATAATGCCACAGTTTGAATCCTTAAAAAGTGAGATTACGGCCCTGACGACAGAAGTTAGACACTTTGCAGCACGAATCTCTGAGGTAGAGAGACGGGTGTCAGAATTGGAGGATGTTACTAATTTACAAGAGACAGCGACTAAAAAAACAGATGAAACAATTAAAATTCTACAAAATAAAATTCAAGACTTAGAGGATAGATCCCGACGAAGTAACATTCGAATAGTTGGCCTTCCTGAAATTAGTGAATATAAAGATCTATCTACATTCGCTGCTATAACACTACCTAAATTACTTGGATTAAGTTTACAAAATGGAAAATTTCAGGTAGAAAGAGCTCATAGAACAGGTTCCAGCATAAAATATCAAGACGGATATACGAGACCAAGAATGGTCATGGTAAAATTTTTAAACTTTCAGGAAAAAGTAGACATAATGCGGGCATATAGAAACCACAACCCACTTATGATAGGAAATACTCAAATATACCTTTTCCAAGATTATTCTGCGGAAACAGCAGATAAAAGAAAGAGTATGGCGCCATTCTGTACAGCCTTAATTCAGAACAACTATAAAGCTAGTTTAAGATACCCAGCTAAGATAATAATAGAAGACACAGAGGGTAATAATGTGGCCATAAACAATTGCACAGAAGCTAAAGCATTTTTTGTAGAGCATAATTTACAGGTTCTAATCCGTAACACTAAAAGTGACAAGATCAGAAGATAAGTAATAGGTTATTAGTGAATAAAAGCAAAATAAAACTCTATAGTGTAATTAAATATCCTGGTCATAGCGTTAAGAGTTTTATGCAGAAGGTAACTGCTTTAAAGTTGCATTATTGCTGGTTATATCTATGTGTTTTTAAATTTGTTTTGGGGAATTCCATTGGAAATAGTCCACTGGGCCCCCTTAAGTGTTGGGTGTTGTTTCTGCTGGTCCTTTTTTCCTTTTTTTTTTTTTTTTTTTTTTTTTTTCTCCTCTCTCTCCTCTCCTCTCCCGGTTCACTCTCTCCCAAGCTTCCACACTCCTGTCTGCAATATAAATATACAAGAATAACAAATAACGATTGGGCTAAGATATGTATAACTTAGTGTCTTGGAATGTGGGTGGGATCACCTCCCCAATTAAAAGGAAAAATGTTCTCAAATTAGTGAAAAAACAGAAAGCAGATATTATTTTCTTACAAGAACTTCATTTAAAAACGGCAGAAATTGCAAAACTTAAGGTTAACTGGATAAAAGAAATTATTGCTACACCTTGTGATAAGCGTAGTCGTGGAGTAGCCATCTTGTTCCACAGAGATCTGGAATATGAGATAATTAAAAGTGAACTTGACCCGGAGGGCCGATATATTATAGTACAGCTTAGAATGGACAATGGTGTCTAGTCCTTCTGTAACATTTATGGCCCCAATAAAAGTGATAAAATCTTTTGGAGTAAGATAGAGAAAAAATTATTTCCTCTGCGAGGGCAAAATTTAATAATTATGGGCGACTTTAATATGACTCTAAATCCAGTTGTTGATAGATTTAAACAAGTAAATAAGCAACAATATAAACAAGAGGCAAAAATTTTTGGAAGCTTATTGAAGAACTTAGAGGTTGAGGATATTTGGAGGATACAGCACCCAGATGAACGTAGTTTTTCCTGTGAATCTAGAGCTTTTAAAAACTTTTCACGAATTGACTTATTCTTAGTGGATAGATCACTCCTTAAACGCGATATGGATACCTCGATTAACGAGATCCTCCTCTCAGATCACGCAATTATAGGGTTAAAAATAAGAGCTAGAAAAGCAGGAACTTGTAATAATTTTTTCTTCCCAAAGTACATGTGTAATAACATCAAATTCTGTAATTGGTTAACTAATGCCTGGAGAATCTTTCTAGCCAATAATGCTAGCTATGCTGATAAAACAGAGATTCTTTGGGAAACAGGCAAAGCAGTACTTCGTGGGGAGATTGTGGCCTATATGTCAAAATTAAAAAAGAAGTTCCTGGCACGTGAGGTTCAACTAGCAAAACAACTTAAAAATGCATATAACACTTACTTGTCCAATCCACAACCCAATACATGGGGCAAATATAAACAGTCAAGAGAGGAAAGAGAAATATTTTTAAAACAGAAATGGACCAGGGAAGATTTAAAAGCAAGGGCGACCTTTCAAGGCCCGAAGGGTATGTGTGCAGGGTATCTGGCAAAGTTGATTAAAATAAGAAATAATAAAAATATGATTTCAAATATAAGGGAAGGAGCTAGATCATATACAAAGGCGTCGGAGGTTAGACAAGCATTTTTTAGATACTACCAAAAACTGTATTCTGCTGAAGATATAGATATAGCTGCTAAAAACAAATTTTGGCAAAGTATTACAGTGCCCAGAGTTTCACCAGCGGCTCTCAAGGAGATCAATCAAAGAATATCTGAAAGGGAAATAGATAAAGCCATAAAAAAATTGAAAAACAACAAAGCTCCGGGCCCTGATGGGCTTCCAGCCGAATTTTACAAAAGCATCAGAGTAGATATTGTTGATATGCTAGGTAAACTTTATAATGATTACTATGTCAATAATAGCAATCAATCAAAATATTTCACGAGTTCAATTGTTACGTTGATTCATAAGAAAGGTAAAAATCCTGAAGAATTAGGGTCTTATAGACCAATATCTTTGTTGAATGTAGACTATAAAATTTTAATGGCAATAGTGGCAGACAGATTAAAAAGGGTGTTAGGTGAGGTCATACATCATGATCAGGCAGGCTTTATGCCAGGCAGGAATGTGGTTAGAAACATACGCCGCATACTGACAACAATAGACTTCTATTATAACAAATTTTTGGGACATAAGCAACACATTAAAGGTGACCTGGCCCTCCTTGCACTAGATGCGGAAAAAGCATTTGATGCTATTACATGGGACCATCTATTCACGGCTCTTGATAAATTCGGCCTGCAAGGTAATTTCTTTAATTTAACCAAAGCTATCTATAATAACCCCAGATCACAACTACTAGTAAACGCAGAACTCTCGCAATATATAACATTACATAAAGGGACAAGACAGGGATGCCCGCTGTCGCCACTTCTGTTTAATATTTCTCTCGAACCTCTGGCAATTCTTTTAAGGCAAGAGTTAACAGGTATCCGACTTGGCAAGCAGAATATTAAAATTTCCCTATACGCAGACGATTTACTATTGTATCTATATAAAACGACTGAAAGCATTCCAAAATGTCTTAATATAATAGGAAACTATAGTAGATTTTCTGGGTATAGAATGAATTTGCAGAAATCGGAGATCCTCTGGCTACAGAAAAATAACAAGAGCTATACCAAGCACGGATTTCACAAAGTGCAACAGTTAAAATACCTAGGTATAAATATAAGTAAAAATCCGAATGAATGGTACAAAATAAACTATGAAAACTTACTGGATAAACTACCTCAAGATTTAGCTAAATGGAGTATGTACAAATTGTCACTTTTAGCAAAGATAATGGTAATTAAAACAATTATATTTCCTAAATTTTTATTTTTGCTTCAAAATTTGCCTCTATTCATACTAAGATCAGACTTACATAGGTTCAATAAATCAATATCTCAATTTCTCTGGAACAATGGTAAACCTCGTTTGGCTCTAAACAAACTGATTCAGCGTAGAAAAGAAGGGGGTCTGGCACTTCCTTGCCTTAAAACATATAATCTGGTGACCCTAGTCAAATTCGCAGTAGACTGGCTGGTAGAGGGGGACTATGTCACCTACTATAATTTGGAATCAGAAGTAATTATGCCTTATAATCTTAAATCATTATTGCACACAGACAAAAAATCAATCCCTAACAACATTTTCAATTTACTAACATTTAAGAATGTCATTATAGCCTGGCAGAAATATTGCACCCTCTTAAACTGTCAATATCATATTTCTAGTTTTTGTCCTATTATGGGTATGCCCGACTTTTTGCCCGGCCTGTCAGACCCGGTATATAAAATTTGGAGGGAGAAAGGTTTAAAGAATTGGTCCCAATTCAGGCAAGCTGATACAATATATATAAAGTCTTATCGAGATATGGTAATTGAGTTTCAATTGAATCCTAAAAGCTTTTATGCTTATCTACAGAGTAGGAGTTATTTTAATCAACTATGCCAACGTTACGGGACTGAGTGGGAGTGGCCAGAAATAGATTCTGGATTAAAATTATATAAAGCTGGGAAGAGATCAATTTCAATATGGTACAACATGTTATGTAACGTATCTGGGATGACGCATGTGGAAAAAATTACAATCTATATGAATAGGTATTTCCCGCAGGTGCAATCACAAGAGGTTAAAAAAAGTCTTATCAATTTGGATTTGGCCACGTCAGTGTATAGTTGGAAAGAGTCTCAATATAAACTATTAAATAATTATTATTTAACCCCGGACAAAATTAATAAATGGGCCGATAATACACTGCGCTGTAAATGTTTTAAATGTAAAGCTGAGACCGCTGATATTATCCATTGTCTTTGGGCTTGCCCAAAAGTATTGCAATTTTGGGGCAAAATTAATTACTGGCTTAATAAATTTTTAAGTATTAAAATATCATTGACTGCAGTCAATGTATTCCTGTTATATGATGAAGGAGATAATAAACCAGACAAACTCCTTATAAATCTGGCTATTCTAGCCGCTCGCAACATAATATTTAAAAATTGGAAAGCATCAGGAGAACCTAGTTTGAAAGAATTTATTAATACAATGGATACCCAGATGACGATTGAGCTACTTAATATTAGACCCTATTCAGAAAAGAGACTTAAGGATTTCTTTTCAAAATGGTTAAATATAATCAGGGAAAAACCATTGATAGCACAAAAGCAACTCATACTACCCATACAAAACTCCCCCGAATTCATGTTACTTTTGTTAAAAAACATGATACCCCAAGAGTGGGGTATGGGCTAACTTGATAATACGGGGTAAGGTAACTTTACTGGGCAAAATAAATAGTACCTGCGGCAACTGCGAGGAGGGAAGTGGACTTGGGGGGGGGGTTTATATTTTTTTTTTTTTTTTGTTTGTTGTCCCTCTTTTTTATTGTTTGTTTGTTTTGTTGATTTTGTTTTTAGTATTGTCTCTAGATGGGGTTACACTATAATAGGTAAAAGACCCAAAAGCAAGATATACATTTGGAAAAATGTTTTTAGACTATTCAGCTACTACTGTAAAGTTTCTATAGGTTGGGTTTTTTCTTTTCTATAGCGACATAGTCTCAACAGGGTAATTGAATGTTTGCTGAGGTAGAGTCTAATTTGAAAGTTGAAAACACATCTGATTTTAGGTTACGGATTTTTTTAAGTTAAAACTTAATTTATATGTATTAGTACTCTGTTATTCTATAATCAATGTAAACACCCTGCGTGGTGAAATGCTAGCCCAAATTGTTGGGCTAAATTTTTGTTTTGGTATACCCTGCGTGGTGAAAGGTAAGCCAAATTGTAAGGCTGTTATTTTGCTTTTGGTCAATAAATAAATATATAAAAAAAAAAAATAGTTGTCATGGAGGTTTTGACAGTTTAGGGGGTTTATGCATATGGAATGTGCTAACAAGCAAAATGGATGCCAAATTTCTCCAGCAAACTTTAAATATTTGCAAATTTCGGCAAGCCAAATAGGTCTATGGACAAATTTCGGATGACAAAAAAACAAACAACATAAAACGATAGAAGCGCCACATGGCCCAATATTGTTTGATACAATAGTAAATGTTGTGTGTAGTAGATACACTCACATTAGGTAAGGCACCCCTAGTGGTGCAGATGGATCAGGCTGTGATCTAGTTCAGTCACCCAGCAGGCTGACCTCGGGCAGATGTTCATTGTTCAGTAATCTGTAAGTGATGTAAACAAAGAATAAGAGTGAAAATATGGCCTAGTATTGTCTTAAACAGGAGAGGTGTATTATATATTATGTAATTAATGTGAATCTATTAGTGATATGGTGTAGGAAGGTAGGTAGTGATTAGTGTAAGGACATTAGGGGAATCAGGTGTGATGGAATCCATATACTAAATAGTAGTGAAATATTGCACCGTTAGTTGAAGGTTTGCAAAAGCCGCAGTAGTAATATAATTCAGTAGTAATATAATTGTAAAAATGTGTTAAGAGAAGTGTCAGTGTATGTTGTTATGTGAAATGAAAAAGAAAAACTCCATGAATATATCTGACATCTATGTATGGCGTTCTAGGATGCAAAGTAAATTAAATAAATAGTGGTTATTTAGTCAGATCACACAACCTAATAAATTAACAAAACTCTCCAATACACCAATCTAGAAGACTTTTATATTTACAATGATCTTAAAAATTATATATATATATATATATATATATATATATATATATATATATATATATATATATATATATAGATATATATATCTGTAAACCTTTGTTTCAGCTATGAGAAACGTTAAGATGAAGGCATGTAAATTGTCTGATAACCTGGCTTGTGCACTGTTAGAAAGTTATACAAACACCCACTTTGATTATAATATATTGGTACACACATGATGATGTTGTATGAATGAGAATATCTTATATTGTCTTGTATAGCCATGATGATGTTACTATGTTATACTTTGTTGTTATTTTTTGGATATGTCAATCATTATGACTGGTCTAATTAGGTAACACTCACTTCAGGTGTTGCTCATTGTTTAGGTGAATGTGTATGGTATATATAGCAAGTGTTCATTCCTTATTGTATTAAGCCTGATGAAACAGCCACTGGTGGGCTGAGAAACGCGTTGATAGAATTTTACCCTTTTTAAATAAAGTAAGTCTTTTATACTTACCACTTGCTTCCATACATCCTCTTTATTTAACCCTCATATTTCTTGGATTGCTGGGAGTTCCTGTGTGCCTAGGATCAGTCTACTGGGTGACTGTGTGATCCCAGTTTGCATCTAAAACACCAAGGTAGGTGTTTCACCACATGTGAGTGTAATCTTACCACAATACACCTCTCCTGTTTAAGACAATACTATGCCATATTGGCACTCTTGTTCTTTGTTTACATCACTTACAGATTACTGAACATCTCCCGGAGGTCAGTCTGCTGGGTGACTGAACTACATCCCAGCCTGCTCCATTGCACCACTAGGGGTGCCTTACCTAATGTGAGTGTATCTACTACACACAACATTTATCAATATTACTATTTCTACTGAGATATATTTATACTACTACAAATTTTAATTTTTATAGTTGAACCTGATGAATGTGCTCAGTTGTACTTGTTTTTGTTTAATGAGATATTATTGCTGTGATACATATTGTGAGACATATGATATCTAGCTCTCTAATAGTATCTAGGTAAAGACACTCACTGTTTCATATATTGACACATTTGACTTATAGACACTCAGTACATATTTCTGTACCTGATTTACAAAGGGCGCCCCCTATATACATTTTTATTTTTGTCTACAAAAAAACAAACAAATTTGATTTGTGAAAAAAGAGTCTGAAAGGTTTCATTTTTTGTCCATGCATGTGTCAATTGTTTAAATCTATATAAAAAGGACAGTGAACTTATTAACTATAATTTCTGATAAATATTACGCTTTTTGAGGCAAACACTACTTAAAAAAACATAAATATGTATGGTAACCTTATATACAGCACAAAATATTGGATGATACAATTACATTAGATTAAAGAGTATATATAATAAAAAATAAAGATGCAAGGGATTACTCTTAATAGTCAACAAAATAAAAATAACTGTTATGGAAAAGTATTTCCTCACGCCAATCTATAACCTTAAAAATATTGAAATTGAAGTGCTCTATGGGAATTTAAGGAAGTAGAAGGGAATGTTTGGGAATCTAAATTTAAAACCATGATTGATGTTCCAAACAGGCTAGCCTACAATAAACAAAATAACTGGTAATTACGGTTAGTGATTATACCAGTTAAAAAGAATTGCGTCAGTCTATTTCAGAACGTATCTTAGTACATAGATAAAAATTGCTAAATAAACAAACATTACACCTCAGAGAGTCAGCAGTGGCTTATATGACACAAATTAAACCTTCATATACACAATACAAACCACCACAAGCTCTTTGAGCTTGAATACTGGTGTACAGACTCTCACAGCGTATGCTGCTGCAAGCAGTAACTTCTACTAGAAGAATTTTTGGCTAATGGAAGTAGATTGCAAAAATACTTCTATTTAAAAGTAAAATGCACCCAGGGACAATTCAGTTTTGACCTTTCTGTCTATTTAAACTGTTTGACCAAAGCATTTTTAATGAACTCCATACTTAATGGGGCACTGAACCCACATTTTTTCTTTTGTGATTCAGCTAGAGCATGACATTTTAAGCAACTTTCTAATTTACTCCTATTATCAAATTTTCTTCATTCTCTTGGTATCTTTATTTGAAATGCAAGAATTTAGGTTGTGAACTGGGTTGTTCTTGCTAATTGGTGGATACATTCATCCACCAATAAAAAAGTGCTGTCCATAGTACTGAACAAATAAATAAGCTTAGATGCCTTCTTTTTCAAATAAAGATAGCAAGAGAACGAAGAAAAATTGATAATAGGAGTAAATTAAAAAGTTGCTTAAAATTGCATGCTCTATCTGAATCACAAAAGAAAAAATTTGGGTTCAGTGTCCCTTTAATAGCGTGCCCTATATTTTCAGTGGGTAGCAGCATGCTCATTATTATAGCAACATACTCGTATTGCAAGTCATTGATTACAGGTTGAGCTTGCTCGCAATCTGAAGTACCGCTTTCTCTTTTAGTGTGTTTGAAAATCCGGCATTCAGTGTTATCATTTGTTATTGTTCTTTCAGAAATATGGAAAGTGTATAACAAAAAATTTAACCACAAACTCCACTACTTAGTGGAAATTTAGCACTCCATCAGCTTAGCACATGAGCATTATCCATCAAGAATTATAATGCAAGCTCTCATTGAAAAATATCTGAGATAAAGTATGCACCTGCACTATCTGACATGAATGATATGGTGTGCACCATACTAGCGCTCCTACTATAAATATTAACCGTGGACTTGTAAAACCAGCTCAAACATGCAACTCTTATGGATTGCGTTTCATTGATGTTAACACTTAAAGCCGTTTGCCTTTTTGTGCTCCAGTTGTAATCTTAAGCCTAAGGGGCATATTTATCAAGCTCTGTATGGAGCTTTAGGCCCCTTGTTTCCTAAAGACCGCTGCTCCATAACTTGTCCGCATGCTCTGAGGCAGCGGACAGAAATCAAGCCGATCGAATATGATCAGGTTGATTGACACCCCCATGCTAGCAGCCACGAATCTGCAGGGGGCGGCATTGCACCAGCTGTTCACAAGAACTGCTGGTGCAATGATAAATGCTGACAGTGTATGCTGTCGGCATTTATCGATGTGCAGCAGACACGATCCGCTGTATCGGATCATGTCTGCTCGCACCATATTAAATAGGCCCCTATGTGTTAAACCCCTTTAAATGAGATAAACACATAAGTAAAATTTCATTTGTGAGCCACAAATATTGCAGCTCCTGAAGGACACAGCCAGTGACTAGTCTCCTGATTGGCTTACTGACCATGATGTGCTTAAAAGCTGCATTGCTTCCGGCAGCTGAATGAGATTTTACTTTTAGTTTACCAAATTCATATGCTTGTTCTTTTTTAGGTGGTTGAGAGAACATTTATTTATTGTAGCTAAATGTTAGACCAGACCATCCTCTTCCTCTTGAACCACAGTGATTAGGTTTTAGTTTATCATTGATTTAGTCATTAATCTGAACTGAGAATGAGAGTCCCATGGGCTTGTTATTTTCATATTTCAGAAATATAATTCTGAAAGTGGACTCTGAGGGCAGAGGTTCAGATTACTGAGGCACTGACCGTGGAAATTAGCATCCTAGAGTGGTGTTAAATGGTATAGCTCACAAACTGGAACAAGCATATATGCAAAAGCAGAAACAGAGATCAAATATACCAGAGAGGCAAGCTTAAAGGGACAGTCTAGTCCAAAATAAACTTTCATGATTCAGATAGAGAATGTAATTTTAAACAATTTTCCAATTTACATTTATCACCATTTTTTCTTTGTTCTCTTGGTATTCTTAGTTGAAAGCTAAACCTAGGAGGTTCATATGCTAATTTCTAAGCCCTTGAAGGCCGCCTCTTCTCTCAGGGCATTTTGACAGTTTTTCACCACTAGAGGGTGTTAGTTCACGTTTTTCATATAGATAACACTGTCCTCATGCACGTGGAGTTCCAGTGAGCAAGCTCTGATTGGCTAAAATGGATGTCTGTCAAAAGAACTGAAATAAGGGGGCAGTTTGCAGAGGCTTAGATACAAGGTAATCACAGAGGTAAAAAGTGTATTTATATAACCGTGTTTGTAATGCAAAACTAGGGAATGGGTAATACAGGGATTATCTATCTTTTCAAACATTAAAATTTTTGGTGTAGACTGTCCCTTTAAGTACTACAGGGAAGGGGAGAGCTGCAGACTTTAGGCTATTTATAATAATAATAATAACAATCAAAGCACTCTACACAAGGAACATACCGTACATTTATATAAGAGGGTTAGCAGTTGCAGGTTTTATTCCTGAAAGGCTTGTGTAAACAGTTTGGTCTTGAGTCTTTGTTGAAAAATGTCCAGAAAAGGGGCTTCTTTCACTGTTCTGGAAAGAGTGTTCCATGGAGATAGGCGGCATGGCTAAAAGCTTGCAAACCATATTATTGGTGAATTCTTGGAACATTAAGTTTTGAGGTATGTGCTGATTGAAGAATGTGAGTTGGGACATAGGGCACTGGTAATTCTTTTTAACAGCCTGGTTTCTGATCATGCAGAGATTTTTAGGATAGAAGGCCTATCTTGAATAGTATGTGCCGTGTAAAACATTTGACTGTCCAGTTAGCAGCCTTGCTGCTGAATTTTGTACCAACTGAAGGCGATGGAGTAGTTTTTCTGGGAGACCATAGTAAAGTGCATTGCAATTGTCCAAACATGATGTCACTAAAGCATAGATGATTGTAGGAAGATCTTCTGTAAAAATCAGGTGCTTGGGAGGGGCGGAGCTGGCCGCTGCTAAGATGGCAGCATAACTCCAGAGCTCCGTAAGCCAACATATATAAAAATGTAAATAGAGCATATAAACATATACCTTTATCAGTTGAAACCAACAGGCAACAACTGTGGGACACTGGCTCACTTCGGAGCTTCTCAGAGATACAAAGCTTAAGAGCTAAAAGAATAGCAGGTCACCGGTACTCCTGTGAACTGTGCGGAGCTGACTTTGGAGGTATCGGAGAGAGGGACAGATCCCGGCATCAGAGAGCATCCTAACACTACCGGTATTAAACTCTGAGCATCGGAGGGGCTAGAGGCTGCACCGGACACACTGGGTGAGAAATAAAAGTGCCGCGAAAACGGGCGGCCCGCCATCAGCTTAGTGGCGCACTTACAGTTTACCGGAACAGTGCATAGTTGAGGGGGGCAAATGAAAACCCCAACACAGGACTCAGACAAGCTAAATAAAGGGGGTGGAAGCCTCAAATTCATCTAATAACAACTGTGACCAGGGCAATAGAGGTGGTCTCCTTGCATGAACACTTAGATGGGATAGAGAGGGAGACAAGGCCTCATAGTGGTGACGCAGCTAGAATAAAGCAGCTGCACGTAGAGAGATCACAGTGATAGGAGCTGCACAGCAGACACCACACAGACAGTAACAGCAATAGGGAAAAAATAAAAAAAAGGAGGCTCTTACTCTTCCCAAGTATACTATCAAAAAGAGTCACATATAATACACTGGAGAGAGAAGTGTGACCTCTAGTGATAAGCCCGCAATCTGGTGATATACCCTAACACCAGATACAGATACATCCTGGGCAGGGGCATATTACCAAACACCAACTTGGAGGTATAGAGCTAGTCATATTGCATCATTTTGCAGAGACATTTGTACAAACAACAACAAATTGTACGTTGATCCAACTGCAAAGACAAGGCCTAAAATGGCATCTAAGAGGCTACTGAAACCACTTAAAGCCGCAAAACACACGCATATAAAAGGCCCTAGTGTGGAATCTTTCTTTAACTCTACAAGCCAGCACTCTGCCTCTACTACACACGAACAGGATGAGGAACTGCTGCCCATCTCACCATCGCCTAACAGACCCCAGAAAGCCCCAGATACCCTAACACAGATTCCATCCTCTGTACTTTCATCTCTGGCCTCTAAGCAAGACATAGCGGAGATAGTAAGGACATGTATGAGAGAAGAGATGGCGGAACTTAAACAAGAAATACATACCATTGGGTTTAGGGTTGATACCCTGGAAGATTATACAAACAATATCCAGGAAGAAGTAAATCAAATACAAGAAACCACCGCTACACAAGCAGATCTAATAGAGGTTCTTCACAACAAAATAGAAGACCTAGAAAACAGAGGGGGTAGGAAAAATCAGGGGTATACCTGAGTCAGTATTACCGAAAGATCTACCTACCTATCTCCCAGCACTATTTGCCCACTTGAGGGGTGAAACAAAAACCAGGGAAATAAACTGGGACAGAGCACACAGGGCTCTAAGGCCCAGACCACCAGACAAAGCCCCGCCTAGAGACATAATAATAAAGTTTAAGCAGTTTATGGAAAAAGAGGAACTCCTCAATCTGTCCCGCAGAAACCAGCCGGTTAAATTCAGGAGCAAAGTTCTCCAATTTTATACGGATCTATCGCAGCGCACACTGCAAAGACGGAAAGAGCTGGCACCATTAACAGCCCTGTTGCGGAGCAAGAAGATATTATATAGATGGGGCTTTCTTTTCCACCTATATGTCCTCCATGGAAATAGAAAGCTCTCCTGCACTAAGATCTTGGCGATACCAGATTTCTGTGCTGCTTTAGATCTGGATCCCCCTACCGACCCAGAGAACGAAGATCCACGACCACAGCCACAACGTAAAAAACGGCCTAAGGACAGTAGCAAAGGGCAAACAAGCTCTTACACCACTGAGACCAATCCATCTACAAAAACCCAGCCACCGCAAACAAAGAGAATAGCCCAAACTCCTAGGGCTCACGTAACAGAAGAAGGATAAAGGTGCCGGTATACGTCCAGATGGGTAAAAACTATATATATAGACTTTAGACTTTAACTGCAACGAACTTTCTAGTTCAGCTATTAGTTACACTAGGAGAGGATTATCTCACCTACTCTTAACAGTTATAGAATTCAACATTAAAATTATGTTTTACTTAATCTTGCACTGTTGGTTCCAGGACTATGTTTAATAACAATGTATGCTGTTCATGATATTTTCATACCGTTGGTTTACACCTTTATGATTAATAACAGTTGACTATAAGATCTAGTACTAGATATATAGGTAATATAATAGGCTTTTATATAACATCTTTCAGTAAAGTGCTGATTGCATCCACTTTGTTTTGGCAATACACACAGAACGAGAGAGGTTATTATTACTGTTTTACTGTTTTATTGTTTAATTTTTATTTTTGAAATTGTTTTTTATTTTTTGTGTCATCTTTTTGTTTTTGTTTTTCTCCTTCTTTTTTTTTTGCTGATCTTTGATTCTAATTTGTGGAATAACTGCTACACTGCTGCCTGCACTTAGAACATAAAACTACTCCCAAAGGTCACCACACAAACAGTTACCCTAACACGACATACAATTAGAGAAGGATAAAATGAGTAAACCGATTACCATAATATCTCAAAATGCAAAGGGCTTAAGTTTCCCACAGAAGAGATCAATAGCACTATTAGATCTGTACAGAAAGAAAGGGGATATCGTTTTCCTCCAAGAGACCCATTTTAGAAAAAAGAGTGAACCTAGATACTTTGGGACACGCTACTTCCAACACTTTCATAGCTCTGCCGAAACTAAGAAATGTGGAGTTAGCATTCTGATACACAGAGATACTCCCTTCAAGCACATACAGACCACCTCAGACAATGAGGGTCGGTTCCTAGGGGTTTTCGGGCTTCTTTTCGGCAGCACAGTGACTCTGATAAATATATATGCACCAAACGTGCCCCAACTCCCATTTCTCAAAAAGATCTTCAATAAAATAATAGACTTTTCCAGGGGGGTAACCTTCATAGGTGGGGATCTTAACACCACAATCGACCCACATATTGATAGTTCACATAAAATAAACAGACCCACGACACATGCAACTAGATATCTGGGGAAACTGATGAGAGACTATAACCTATATGATGTTTGGAGGTTTGTAAATCGCTCTAAAAAAGACTATACTTTCTTTTCACTACCACATCACACCTACAGTCGTATAGACTACATTTTGACTAACCAAGCAGGCCTATCGACTATTCGTCACTCAAAGATTTCTCACACGACATGGTCAGACCATTCTGCAGTGATAACACAACTTAACTGGCCAAATACACCAACCCAACCCTTCATTTGGAAACTAGATGATTCCCTACTAAATATTCCCCTATACGCTGAGAAATTTACTAGTTCATTGAAAGAGTACTTCACAATAAACAATCGGGAAGATAGCAATCCATTCATGGTGTGGGAAGCACATAAATGCTATATGAGGGGCGAGTTTATCAAATTTAAATCGCACATGAAGAAAGCATCCAGACAACACTATAATGACCTCTCAAACACATTATCTCACGTAGAATATAAACATAAACAGGACCCACAAAATGTAAAAGTACTAGGGGAACTACAAAAAGCCAGAGACGCCCTGAAAGACCTATTAACTAAAGAACACAACTTAATGACATTAAAGCTTAAGCAGCGATATCACTATGAAAGCAATAGAAGTGGGAAATTACTGGCGAGGGCGCTGAAACTCAAAAAATATAAAACATATATTCATGACATCAATACACCCAATAAGCAAAATGTAAAAACTACACCAGATATCTTAGCCCAATTCGAGTCTTATTACTCGAAGTTATACAATATCGAAAGGGAAGAAACACATAATACCAAAATGCCTGATATGCTATCTTATTTAGAGAATTGTAAAATACCCCAATTATCAGCAGAACAAATAGAGGATTTAGAAAACCCAATATCATCAGGAGAGATAATGTCAGCCATCAAAAGTTTAAACACAGGAAAGAGCCCAGGCCCAGACGGCTACTCAGTACAGTATTATAAAACATTCTCCTCGATTCTAATACCCCATCTGCAGAAGATTTTTAATCAAATATCCAAGGATACCACATTCCCACCTAATATGCTAGAAGCACATATTACTGTACTCCCTAAACCAGGGAAACCAGCGACCTACCCATCAAACTTTAGGCCTATATCACTACTAAATGTAGATGTAAAAATATTTGCAAAGGTGTTAGCCGCAAGACTAAACAGATCCCTACCTGACCTGGTGCACTTAAATCAAGCTGGGTTTGTCCCGCGTCGCAAAGCAAGGGATAATACGGTGAAAAATATAGATCTCATGGACTATGTTCATAGAGAGAAGATACCTACGATTTTCCTGGGGATCGACGCTGAGAAAGCCTTTGATAGGCTGAACTGGGCATTTCTGCAGCAAACTCTCATTAAATTTGGAATAGGGTCGCACATGCTTAATATGATTTTTGCATTATATGATAATCCCTCAGCTAAGGTTAGATTAAATGACTCCTTATCGAATGGCATAAATATTAGAAATGGCACCAGGCAGGGATGCCCCTTATCCCCCTTACTATTTGTGTTAGCTATGGAGGTTTTGGCCTCCAAAATACGCCAAAATCCTGCAATAGAGGGCCTTAGGATCCAAAATGTGGAATACAAATTGTCGCTCTATGCAGACGACATCTTATTGACGTTGACTAATCCGCTATCATCTTTAAAAGCATTACAATTGGAATTTGATCTATTTAGCTCCCACTCCTATTTTAAAATTAACACAACTAAATCAGAGGTGTTAGGAGTGGCAGTATCTGATACACTCATTCAACATATTAGCAGCCAATTTCACTTCTCTATCCAAAAACATTCCCTGACATACCTGGGTACGCAAATAGCAAGAACAAAGGAAGAACTTTACACATTAAATTACATGAAACTGTTAAAAGAACTACAGGTAGAGATTAATGGATGGAAAACCAAATGCCTGTCCTGGCTGGGTAGGATACAGGCCTTTAAGATGTCATTCTTACCAAGAATATTATATCTCTTTCAAACGGTACCCATCACATTGCCTAAATAGGCTCCAGGCTAACGTAAACTCATTTGTCTGGCAGAGCAAAATGCCGAGAGTTTCAAAGAAAACTTTATACAGGGATAGATATACAGGAGGCCTGGGGGTACCCAACCTTCTTTATTACAAACAGGCGACCATGTTAACCAGAATCATAGATTGGTGCAAACATTCAGACAATAAGGAATGGGTAAAGTTAGAACACAATCTAACCTGTGTAGCCAGCTTGGGGAGCCTATGTTGGATCAATAAACCGCATAGGAGACTTAGTAGCCCACCTCCAATCATAGTAGCAGAAACTTTTGATGTTTGGGACACAATATTAAAAAATAAAAAAGACATTTCATCTATCCCAGGCCCATTAACTCCTCTACTGACAAACACTGACTCCCCAATAGGACACTACAAAATAGAGGAAGAAACCACAAACATAAAGGTAAACTTCTGACTAGAAAAGAAATGACGGACAGAAACATTTTTGTAGGTCAAAACTGGTATGAATACTTCCAATTGTCACATTATATCAACCACAACAGGGAAAAAAGAGACCTAATTAGGCCATTAACCACATTCAAATCAATATGCTACTCCCCAGGTACATCGAAAAAAGGGCTATCCCAGTCCTACAAGTTATTAGTGACAATGCACTCCACCCAACTACCAGCATACACTAAGATATGGGAGAGAGAATTGCAAGGGTCCTTAACACCAAACGAGTGGCAAACAATTTTTCAGCAAATGTGGAAAGCCCCATCTTCCATGAATGCTACAGAGACCAATTTGAAATTACTCACCAGATGGTACTTAACTCCCAAAAGGTTATCTAGAATTTACCCAAGTGCTAACACTCAATGTTGGAGGGCATGTGGGCAAGAGGGCAATATGTCTCACATATGGTGGAACTGTCCCTTCATAAAAACATATTGGATCAACTTGCACTCAGAGATATAAAAGGTAATAGCTATTCATTTAGAATGCAGCCCGTTTGTACTCTTGTTAAATAAGACACCTAAAATAAAATGCAAACTGAGAGCAATGCTACTATATATTATGTTAAATTGTGCTAGACAACTGATACCTAGACTTTGGAAACAGACAAAGGTGCCCAGTGTACAAGACTGGAGAGAGCAGGTCACTAGGGTTCTATCACTGGAAAAATATCACTATCAGCACACTAATCGCATTGATGACTATCACTCTATGGTGTTTTTGTGGGAAGAGTATCTAGGGTCAATTTAGGCAACTCACGTAAGCACGATCACTCCAGACATTTATTGTACAGCAGGGGTAGAGAAGCATAGAATGGAAGGGGGTTCGCGGCGCAGCAGCAGCATTTAATTTGGTATGATTAACTTTTGATAACACACTTAATCCGTTTAGAGTTTTATCAATGAAACCTGAATCAGCAGGTGGGAATCTAAAAATATATTGTTGTAATTGGGATAAGGGAATCAAATGTTTATGTAAGAGATAAACGAACTGTAAAGTGTGGTTTTTGCAGAACGCAATATTAACACTGTAATGTGGATTTCCTTTTTCTCATTGTTGTTAACATGTTTAAGAAATCAATAAAAATAAAAAAATAAAAAAAATCAGGTGCTTGACGCTGGCTTTATTCTTTGAAGAATGAGGATTGTACTGTGGCTGATACATGATATTTCAGGGAAAGTTCCCTGTCAAGCATAACAGCAAGATTTCTTACTTGATTTGAGGTTTGTAGTTTTTATACTCTACATTCTAGACCAATTTGCTAAACCTGTTGCAGCTTAGTTATCATCATACAATCTCTACCCATCACACGTGCTTCTGTTTTGTCTGGGTTTAGTTTAAACCAACTGACACTCATCCATTGTAAGAGTTCAGCAAGATATGTATTAATTGTTTCTACTGGAACAGTCGAGTTTGGCTTGAATGTGACGTATATTTGTCTGACATCTGCATAATAGTGGTAACAGTGGCCATGCTGCCTTATGATATTTTTTATTTGAAACATATACACTGCAAATAACAGGGGAGATAAGATGGAACCAGGTGGGACGCCACACACTAAGGGGACAGGTGCAGAGCTGCACTCTTTGGGTTTTGTCAGACGGAAATTATTTGGACTATCTTAGAATTATACCACTCAGCCGGCAGACATCCTATAAGAAGTTTAATAAAATGCCATGGTCACTGTGTTAAAAGCAATAGAGATTACAAGGAAGATTATTATTGAACACTCACCCCTGTTTTTTTTGCCATCAATAGATCATTTAGTACCCATGCCAGCATTGTTTCAGTACTATGCCTTGTCCTGAAACCTGACTGGAATGAGTCATACATATTGTTTGTAGATAGCCATGCTTCTAGTTGAGTTGCATCAGATTTCTCAGTGACTCTCCCTAGGAAAGGAATGTTTGAGATAGACCAGTAATGCTCAAAGCAGTCAGGATCCAGAAAGGTGTTTTTTTGTTGATTTTGTTTTTAGGAGAGGATAGAGAAATGCTTGCTTTATTAATGTTGGAAAGATCCTTGTCTGCAGAGAGCACTGAGTAATTTTGGTGAAGACCGGTGCAATGAGGGCCAAGATCCACAATGTAGGTTGTGGCAAGCTGCTTTTTTATTTCTTGTATGATGTTGTTTTTTAAAATGTAATTAAAGATTTTCCAATATGATTAGGAATTGCGTTGGGGTCTTCTAAATCCTTTGAGAGGAAACAAGAAATTCCACAGCACCTTCCTTTTCAACAAATTTTATTTAACTTCTTCTCCCATGAAGGTACAAACAGGTTGTAGCAACGTTTCTGGAGATTATCCCTTAATCATCCTTTGAGAGTGTTAGTTGATGATGCTATGCTAGAACAGATGGTTGATACTTTGTTGGCAAGAAAGACAGCAAAATCCTCAGATTTTGTCACAATTTAGGCAAGTTGGATTGCATAGTTTTTCAACAGTGCGAAAAAAGCTGGTTTGGTCTATTTTTTGCTTTTGTGATTTACTGTGAGAGGAATTCTCTCTTTTTCTGTGAGATTTCCTATCGGTAAACATTTGTGTGTTCTACTAGTTTAAGTTTATTCTCCACTATCTGGGATTTATTCTATCTTCATTCAAGAGCATGCCCTCTTCTTTATCATCTCTCTCATGGTACTGTCAAACCACAGAGCCTTATGATGAATGTCAAGAGGCCAAGTGCATATTGGGTCAATGATGTCCAGGGCATGCTTCACATTCATATTGTAGTTGGTATTGGTTTTGTATTGGAGTTGACATTGTCACAGCTGTTTAACATATAAGTAAGGCTTAGATATGAATATCTGGGGGGTTATGCAAACTTACACCATTTAGTGGTTTAAAACTAGTCATCTGGGGGGGGGCGGAGCTAACCGCCAAAGCTGCAAGACGCACTATACAGGAGCTCCTGACTTAAACTTTATAAAATGGAATTTCTAATAGTTATATTCCCTTTATTCTACTAGTGCCTGAGGGGCAATAACATAGGTAGAATCCTGAGACATGCGGATAAAGAACCGGTGACTACTTAAGCATTTTTTGAGCTGCGGAATTGTAGTGCAGCTCCCTACCACACGCTGAACCGTCATTTTGGAGAAGGGTGTGCTGCTACCCGGCATGGAGGCCCATGACCTGTATACCTGCATTAAAGGTCTGTTGGAAGAACATGGGAGGAGAATTTGTGACAGGCTTGAAGCTTTTATGGTCAAAATTCAAGCGGCGCGAATATGCAGCGCTACCCCTGCTGTGGAACACGGAGCGGTGCTGGAGCCACAAGGTACCACGACACTTACGGATCCCCGGCCGGGTACTCCATCACTGATGCAGGTGGGGGCTGACTCAGGAGAGGGACTTTGCTCCCCCTTTACAAATTTAAGAGGCCTGTATGTACCCTGCCGGGAACACCACCAAAGTCTCCGGATGCTCCGGTCTGGGAGCCCATACCCCCCTGAGGTCACCCGGACAGTCCGGTCCCGCTTGAAGGCTGATGGGTTTTCTCGCATGCAGGTAGGGTGAGCTGACTCTACAAGCAGTATTATTGGCATTGGGAGAGATGATACTGCTGCGTGCCTCCTACCCAAAGGTTTCCTCCTCACTACGGAGTATTAATGAAGGCATATTGCTGGATCCCCATCTGAGGATTACCTTGGGCTTCTATATATCTCCTGACACATTCTTTTGCTATGTGAGAAGCTCACATTCCTGCACATCGCATGGTCCTTTCCCTTTCATTCGCCCCCCCTTCCCCCTCCTCTTCCTCCTCCTCTCACTTCCCCCCCCCCTCCCCCACACTTTGTGGTTAGGGATAGCCTATTTATCCTCCACATTTAATTTGCTGGCAGGGTTTTGTAGCCTCTGCCCTACCCGTAGAACCGTCATTGTAGTTTGTCCACATATTAGTGTAAAGATGGCTCTCCGGGGCTCTAACATGGAAGGACTTATTGTGCCTCCCTGTATGTGTTTTAAATGTTCATAATGCGGTTTGATTATATGATAGTAATATAATTGCTAGCCTACATGAAAGCACAATAAACCGTTAGGGTGGCAGAGACTGTGGTTGGCGTTAAATGATCTAGATGTAAGTAAAGCATATTGAAATTATGAAACTTATTATTACTACAGGCTCCACAATTCCTATTTTACTGGCCCTACAGCAGATATTAGAGTAGTATTAGTCATGAGCTCTATTGTATTACCCATGGTTCTTGTGCTTCCCTTCCTGATGTTCCCCTAGCATTATGTGAGATATCTTCATACCAAATGTTATTAGTCCATATCTTCTTAATAGTTGTGTTCTCCTTCATTTTTTATTCCAGTTTTCTGGACCTACTCAAGGTCCTAGTAGTTGTGTGAAGGACAATGTTCAGTATAGGCCCAAAAGTGGTCTATCTCTTTCAAAAATCCTCTAATTGAGACTTTAAGTGCATTGGGGTCCAAAAGTGGCCACAGCCATTCCTGAGGTAAAAAAGGGGGAGGTTTGGTGTTTGCTCTCCAACCGTTATGTAAGTAATTTATTTTTCAACTTTGTTGTTAACCCAAATTGTCATATACTATCTAATGCATGTTATTGCACATCTCTGTATCAACTTCTGACTTATGTTATTTTGAGCAAACAGAATTTTGCATTTGTATTTGTTGGTCCCTCAATAAAAACTATTAAAAAAAAACAAAAACAAAAAAAACTAGTCATCTCTACAGGAGCAGGGGGTATATTAGTGACTAGTTATAAAGAATAGTGGTCAGACCACATAACTGGGTTTACTATTAGGTTTGAGACTTTTACAAGGTCTAGTGGGTGATTGCTCATTTGGGTAGCAGAAGAGACAGCTTGGGTAAAACCCAGTGCATGCATCATCCACCCATGCCTTGAAATTCCCAGAGTGAGACATCTGTAGTGTTCTAAAACGAATGCAGACACCGGATCTTTGAATCCATGTAAGAATTGCTTCATGTGAGTGATAAAGATAATTTTAAGCGCCATGCCTGTTGCATTCTTGGCAGCCACACATTAAAACAATTTTAGTTGTCCAACTGAAAAGGTCCTGAGGTTCAAGCTTGTTTTAAAACAGATTGATATTCCTCCTCCTTTTCTGTTCTGTTCAGGAGTGGATTGTTGAATAATTTGGTGGTACTGCTGCTTCTATAATTGGGCCTGCATTTCCATCAAACAAAGATTCTGTGATGCACCTAGGTAGGATGATTTTATAAGGTCATAGATAATAGCAGAAAAAGGGAAATGATCCACTCCTTCAATTGCTTGATAAAACAAAACTTTTATTGAATAATTTTAAAACAGCATAGAAAAGTTCCCACACAAGAACAAAGCAATTGAAGGAGTGGATAGTTTCACTTTTTCTGCATTACGTGTATCCAGCTGATCCATTACCTTTGTACAGTGGGCCATTGCTTCACCTGTCATTCCACTCAACTCCGTCGTATTCGATAACATCACTAGAGCGCCCGTGAGTTGGTCCGGACAGCCGCATGCCAAAACGCCAGACGCTTGGAAGGTGAGAGGGAGAGAAGCAAGTTTGCTTACTGCATACCGTAAGGAGAATGGAGCCCCTCTGTACCAGAGTGTTAGAGCCAGGAGCACAGGTGACTGAGGTCTGGCACCGGTGAGCAGGTACCAATTTGTACCGTTACTTGAGTGAGTGTTTGAGTGAGAGTGGGACACTTTGAGCCACCACGAAAGTGGATATTGACATTTACTGAAACCACTCTAACCTATTCTAAACATAGATAATAGCAGTTTTATTTGTTTACAGATCTTGCATTACAGAATACAGTCTTAATGCAGTAATACAGGGGGTGAAAATGTTTTTTCTTTGTAATTAGTGCTGGGTTTTTGATGGAGGTTTGGTTGAAAGTTAGTATGTTCACTTTTTCACTTCGAATCACTTCTAAATGGACTTTTTCCTATATAAGTGTTGTAATCTGAGGTGTAGGACATTTGCTTAATTTTCTGAATGTTTGTCCACCTCTTTAGCCTCTATCTGTTTTCTTCAAAATGCCAAGATCCTTTAAATGGATATTTTTGATGCTGCAATATTCTGAATTGCTCTTGGTTTCCACAGTGCATGCAAAATAAAAGGTTTATAGGTTTACAGTTGGCTTTGAGACTTTCAGTTAGGAGTGACATTTTTAGCTAGACTAAGCTGAGAGAATTCTTTGAGTTGTAAATTCCATAGATCCAGTTTGATAAGCCCACATGGGTGAAATGGTCTGTTGAGTTAAAACAGTTTGCTTTACAAAGTAAAGAAGGGTAGTTACAATATTTTCAGAACTGGATTTAATTGACTTTACCAGAGATTAATCATATTTGTTGGATTCGCTTCAGTCTGCAGCTAAGTGAAGTTGTGGTTCAGGGGTATCATTACAGTACTTCAACTATAGTGAGAATGTATCCAGGTGCATTCACTGAGGTGTTGTAGTTTCTATTGTAGCAAGATATATCCAGTTGTATCCAATGAAGTGTAGCTAAATTTATTGTAACAAGGTAATCCAGCATGCATCTCAGAAAGAAATGCAATTTGTTTACTTTGGAAAGAAATTTGTGGCATGAAATCAAAGGAAAAACTGAAGTGGTATTTTGGTGTCTTTGTATGATAGTCTATTAATTTAAGTGATTTATTTAATTTATTTGCTAGAGAAGTTCAGGAGCAGTGAAAGGGTGAGGCATCTTGTGCACGCTTATATCATAAATATGACTGAAATAGTGGTTAAATAGCTGTTATTCATAGGTAATATGCAGAGCAGAAATGGGGTGGAAGTGATAGCTAGTTAACTGTGACACACCAGAAGGCAGGCAGTGATGCTGAAATACATTTTAACAGGAGCTTGAAAAAGGAAAACAGGAGCCAATAGTTTGGCTTGAACTAGTATGAAAAGTTAATGATAATATAGCACTGAAGTAGAGTGCCCTGTTCCACAGCTTTCCCAGAGTCTATGAGGATAATTCCATATTTCCCCTTCTGATTAGTTAGTGATGAATGTGTCTCTTCCTTTTGAAGAGAAGATTCCCCTTTGGTTGCATGCTCCTTGCATTTGCAGATGATCCCCATAAGACTGATTATCACTGACTGCATCTTAGGTACATGGGAGTTGTTGTTTATTAGAGTCTGGGCTTTTTTTAGAGTCTCTGCCACTTCCATAAGCTACAAGGAGAAGCAAGGAATACACTTTTGGAAAGAGAAGTACCCAGTATTTTAAAGAAGGGGTATCACACGCTCAGACGGCTATTTGGAAATAACTTAGAATTGGTGAGATCCCCCCCCATTGTCTCTCCACAGAGGGACATATGATCCCTTATTTGAAAACTGGGATCTTTCTCTTCCAGACGAGTGATCTTTTGTCTTCCAAGCTTCCAGGAGATTGTGATAAATATAACTATATATGCCATGCACTGTTTAAGTTTGGGAGTTCTTGCACTGATCTTTTATTTACTATAGCAACATATCATATAACCCAGTTTTGGAAAACATAAGATCCCACCTTTTAAATAAGGGGTTTTATATCCTCATAAATGTAATACATAATAATAGTAATAAAAATTGCCTGGCAACAACCACTAGCCTCATTTTGTTGTGTTGTTGATGTCATGGTTCACAAGTCTTTGTTTCTCTGAGGTTTTAAAAAAATGAAGACATCTAAATAAATAGATTAAAATGTCTAACAGTTAATTCAGTAGTTTGTGTTGTTTAAAAAGATGTAATTAATATGTCAGTTATGTTAGATATTTTTTAATACGTAGGATATTTATTTTTATCTATTTTGTGCATAAAACTGCATACATTTTTTATACAAAAGGTGGTGCCGAGTGACAAAAAATAAGGTATTACTCTTGTGCATACTTTGTAGAAAATTACTGAAATTGATGAGTAAATACGAGTACAAAATTACTAAAAATATATTTAAGGCAAGATAAACAAGATATTAAAAATATATGAATGACTTTTGACAATATATTTTTTTATCAGTTGTATGTTACTGGATATTTACTCTTCCTTTCTAAACAGTTTTGAAAAACCTACTTTAAATTGAATCTCAGAAACTTCACGGGGTATTGGTAACAGGATGCAAGTTTTACAATAGCAAATGACTTTAATGAATCTGTCAGATGTATTGCATAAATGGGATCTTATTTATAGCTGTTCTGAGACTTGAATACATTTGTATTTTTCTAGTAGTACAAGATAGACATTAGGCTGCATTCATTTACCTAAAATGACAGATTGATTCATATGTGTTAGACCAGACCTAGCTTTAATATATGGTTTATTTAAGAAGAGCAATCATTTTTCTTCTCATTATTTTTGTTGCCTTGGTAAGTACTTTGCAATATAATAGTACTACTCATTAAAGCATACAACCTTATTCTGTCAGTTTGAGGTTTGTACAGAACAAAATAATAAACACCATCATATAAAAAGGTATTGTAAGAGAAACTGAAGATCAGGCACAAATTAGAAGATGAATGGCACAAAAAATTTTTTTAAAAGATTTTCTAATGAATTAAAGTAATTGGTTACACTTCAGTGTTTGGTTGTGCATGCTTACATAATCTGGCATTATTATTTTAATGACCCTTTGAGTCTGTTATTTTAATGTAATGCTACCTTTAAAATAAATAAATAAAAGTTATTTGGGGTAAAAAGAGTAATGTTGGTATTTTAATGTGACAAAAAAATAAAGATTATTTATTGTAGAGTGATATAACGGGTATTAATTAGGGATCATGAAAGACTTATAAAAAAAACCTAATTGACAGATCATTAATATTTTCATTAAATGCACACTAGAAACAAACTTTGGGCTAGATTACAAGTGGAGTGGTAAATACTGCTTGCACTAGAGTGATAATTGTGCTAGTGGTAAAACCTTTGTGTGAGTCGGGTTACGCTGATATTACTAGTTGAAAGTTAAAGTGAAAGTAAATTCGGTACCGTTTGAACACACTACTGCATTGTCTACATGTATTATAACCAAATCACTATATTTTTTACTATTAAAAGTATTGATATATGCATTTTGTTTTCTAACATTATCTTTATACCGTTCTCCTTCTGACTCCTCCCATATTTTACTTCTAATAATTTAGAGTGTTTACGTACAGAGTGGTCCCACCTGCTCTATACGTATCAGAAATGTGCGTTCACAAGGACCCTTACTATTGTGCAGGCGTGATTCAATGATTATAACCACAATGCACATGCGATTATTACTCCAACGGGTCTCCAAAGCTCATGCGTCTATCTACTTTGCAACACAGTCGGTCAAAAATTTTCTACGCATGCGCGAAACGTGCATGCGCATTCGATCAGAAAGTAAAGATAGTAGATGTAACGCATGCACAGATCCCACAATAGGCCAATGACCTTGCTTCACGTCCACCTAACGACCAGAATTTCAATTGGCCAACACAAAAACATGATCAGGAAGTAATAAGCAGACCAAAAAACAGGTTGATTTTATTGACAGTAAAATTATTAATTCTTTTCACGTAAAACTTGATTTGCACACAAGTTAGAAAAATGTAATGAATGAAAGTCCTATTGATTTTGAAGCTAAAATGTAATTACGGTTAGCAGCAGAGAAAACTTTACTTTTACTTTAAACATTTTTTCTCTAGCGCTCACCCGGCTGACCAAAAAGGTTAACGCTAGCGAAATAATAAAAAAAAGTAAACAACAAAAAACACCCTACACGCTAACCCCAATCACTATAAGTCCCTACTGTAATAACCCTTAAACCGCCACATAGCCCACCACAAACTTCCCATTACATTATTAACCCCTAAACCACCACCCCCAAATAGCAAAGTACCTAAATAAACTAATAACCCCTAAACCACCAGCCCCACATAACAAACATTAAACTATTAACCCCTAAACCCCACCCCCAACATCACAAACTCACAAACTATCAATTGAACCCCCTAAGCTAACACCCTCTAACAACACAAAACATAATATCCCAAAATTACATAATAAATCCTAATTACCATAAACAATAAAAATAATTACATGTAAAAATAAATAAAACCTAATCTTACCTTTAAAACAAAACCTATCATTACAAAAAAACTAACAATACTAAAAAAACATTTCTAAATAAAAAATCCTAACATTACTAAATAAAAAAACATTAACATTACTAAAAAATAATAATAATAACATTACAGAAAATAAGAAACTGTAAAATTACAGAAAATAAAAAATATTATTACCCCAAAAATAAAAGGATAAATCCTATTCGAATACCCCTTAAAAAAAATCAACCCCAAATTAAAAAACCCTATTCTAAAAAGAAACTACCAATAACCTTTTGTAGGAAAAAACTTTTATTCTATTGGCTGATTAGAATTTGAAGATTCAAATCAGCCAATAGTAATGCAAGGGTACCCCCATATAAAAAAGGTACCTCAAATTCACTATTCAGTGAGTAGATGGCGAACGCATGAAGAGGAGCTCCATGTTGAAGTTAAAGTGGACCAATGTTGCCGCTGCCTTCATCACTGCTGCCACAGTCAGGATGAAGTTAGAAGATGGACTGCCGGGATGAAGATGGATGAAGATAAAGAACTGCCGGGATGAAGATGGATGAAGATAAACCACTGCCGGGATGAAGATGGAGCACCACTGCCATCATCATCGGTAAGTACCATCTTTGGGGTTAGTGTTTTTTTTTTATTTTTGGGGTGTTTTTTTATAGATTACGTTGTTTTTTTTTAAGGCAGCAAACGAGCTGAATGCCCTTTTAAGGGCAATGCCCATCCAAATGCCCTTTTCAGGGCATTTTGTAATTTAGGGTTTTTTATTTTGGGGGTTGGGGGGGGGTGTAATGTTAAAGGGTTAGTGGGGTTTCTAACTAAAGCGCTGATTGCTTTAGGGCAATGCCCTACTAAAGGCCCTTTTAAGGACTACTGTTTATTTTTAGAAAAGTTTTTTATAAGGGGTATTAGAATAGGATTAATTCCATTATTTTTTGGCTAATATTTTATTTTTCTGTAGTTTTAGAGTTTTTTCTTTCCTTTATTGTTATTTTTTTTTTTTTAGTAATGTTAGGTTTTTTTAAAGGTAAGATTAGGTTTTATTTATTTGTATTTATTATAGGATTTAATTTGTAATTTTTGGGTATTATATTTTGGGTTAAATTAGGGGGATTAGATTATAGTTTATGACTTTGCGATGTGGGGGAATGACAGTTTAGGGGTTAATAGTTTATTTAGGTAGTTTGCAATGTGATGGATGGCAGTTTAGGGGTTAATAATTTATTTAGGCTGTTTGCGATGTGGGGGGATTGCGGTTTAGGGGTTAATAGTGTGTTTAGTGTAACTAAAGACAAACTCTTTATGCAAGCTTTAAGTTAGCGTAAATAGTTTCATAGGTAAATGTGATTGCACTTGCATGATCGCATTTACTTTAAACTTGTAATACAATCGCTACTTAGCGCATTACGCTCCATAGAAAACAGTGAGATTGTGCAAACAAATTTGTGGTAATTTTTATAGCACTCCACTTGTAATATGGATTAGAGTATAAACAGCACCACCCCAAGTGCAATCAATATCGCTCCACTTGTATTCTAGCCCTGTTTTACATCCCCATATAACACAATTATTAGGTAATATCTACCCACTTTTAATTATTTATTTAGAGAGATTTATGTTTAAGGCCATACTTTCAGTTATAAATGGCTTCTAAAAACTTAATTATAATGGAGTCAATCACATTCCTCTAAAAAATGTGTTAAATGATTTATCTATGAAGATTCCTTTGATATTCTCCCACCTCGGCATTCAATTTGGGGTATCTTGTATTCCTATTGGCTGAAATTTTGAAATCAGCAAATAGGTTTAGAGCTACTGAAATCCTATTGGCTGTTCAAATCAGCCAATACAATTTCGTAGCCAATAGGAATGCAAGGTACCCCAATAAATATGGGGTACCTTGCATTTAATCTTCAGTATGAGGGGACGATCGCATGAAGTGGAGCTCCACGCAGCTTTGGAACGCCGCCGCTGAAGACCGCCGCTGAGGACCAGCGTTGAGGATCAGTGAATTGGGGAAGCCAGCTCCGCACCTCTGCTCCGCGCCACCTTTGTTCCGGATGAAGAAAGAAGATGATGGAGCCGCCTGGAAGAAGACCTTCTCCGCCGGACTTCAGGAATAGTAAGTACCTATTTGGGGGTTAGATTTAGGATTTTTTTAATTTTTTATTTTTTTTATTTTTAAGATTAGTGATTTAATGGGTTTTTAAAAGAGCTGAATGTTCTTTTAAGGGCAATGCCCATACACATGCCCCATTAAGGGCAATGGGTAGTTTAGGTCTTTTTTATTTTCATACGGCTAGATTTAGAGTTCTGTGGCCAAAGGGGTGCGTTAGCTATGCATGCTTTTTTTCCCCCGCACCTTTTAAATACCGCTGGTATTTAGAGTTCACAGAATGGCTGCGTTAGGATCCAAAAAAGGAGCGTAGAGCATATTTACCGCCACTGCAACTCTAAATACCAGCGTTGCTTACGGACGCGGCCAGCTTAAAAAACATGCTCGTGCACGATTCCCCCATAGAAAACAATGGGGCAGTTTGAGCTGAAAAAAACCTAACACCTGCAAAAAAGCAGCGTTCGGCTCCTAACGCAGCCCCATTGTTTACTATAGGGAAACACTTCCTATGCCTGCACCTAACACCCTAACATGTACCCCGAGTCTAAACACCCCTAACCTTACACTTATTAATCCCTAATCTGCCGCCCCTGCTATCGCTGACACCTGCATATTTTTTTTAACCCCTAATCTGCCGCTCCTTATACTGCTGCAACCTACATTCTACCTATGTACCCCTAATCTGCTGCCCCTAACACCACCGACCCCTATATTATATTTATTAACCCCTAATCTGCCCCCCACAACGTCGCCGCCAGCTACCTACAATAATTAACCCCTAATCTGCCGATCGGATCTCGCCGCTAGTCTAATAAATGGATTAACCCCTAAAGCTAAGTCTAACCCTAACAGTAACACCCCCGTAAGTTAAATATAATTTAAATCTAACAAAATGAATTAACTCATTATATAAATTATTCCTATTTAAAGCTAAATACTTACCTGTAAAATAAACCCTAATATAGCTACAATATAAATTATAATTATATTGTAGCTATTTTAGGATTTATATTTATTTTACAGGCAACTTTGTAATTATTTTAACCAGGTACAATAGCTAAAATAGTTAAAATAATTACAAAATTACCTGTAAAATAAATCCTAACCTAAGTTACAATTAAACCTAACTCTACACTATCAATAAATTAATTAAATAAAATACCTACAAATAACTACAATTAAATAAACTAACTAAAGTACAAAAAATAAAAAAGAACTAAGTTACAAAAAATAAAAAAATATTTACAAACATTAGAAAAATATTACAACAATTTTAAACTAATTACACCTACTCTAAGCCCCCTAATAAAATAACAAAGACCCCCAAAATAAAAAAAATGCCCTACCCTATTCTAAATTAAAAAAGTTCAAAGCTCTTTTACCTTACCAGCCCTGAAAAGGGCCATTTGCGGGGCATGCCCCAAAGAATTCAGCTCTTTTGACTGTAAAAAAAAACCCATACAATACCCCCCCCAACATTACAACCCACCACCCACATACCCCTAATCTAACCCAAACCCCCCTTAAATAAACCTAACACTAAGCCCCTGAAGATCTTCCTACCTTATCTTCACCATGCCAGGTTCACCGATCCGTCCTCGGAAGTCTTGATCCAAGCCTCCGAAGTGTTGATCCAAGCCCAAGCAGGGGCTGAAGAGTGACGTCCATCCTCCGGCTGAAGTCTTGATCCAAGCGGGCAGAAGAGGACATCCGGACCGGCAAACATCTTCTTCCAAGCCGCATCTTCTATGTTCTTCAATCCGATGACGACCGGCTGATCTTCAAGACCTCCAGCGCGGATCCATCCATCTTCACCGATGACTTCCCGATGAATGATGGTTCCTTTAAGGGACGTCATCCAAGATGGCGTCCCTCTAATTCCGATTGGCTGATAGGATTCTATCAGCCAATCGGAATTAAGGTAGGAAAATTCTGATTGGCTGATGGAATCAGCCAAACAGATTCAAGTTCAATCCGATTGGCTGATCCAATCAGCCAATCAGATTGAGCTCGCATTCTATTGGCTGATCGGATGTTAGATTAGTTTTTTGTAATTTAATGTTAGGATTTTTTATTTTAATTATAATTTAGTAGTAATTGGGGTTAATTTCGGCAGTATTAGGTTAGGGGGCTTAGTAATTAAACTAGTTATTTGCTTTGTGGGGTGTTGGCGGTTTAGGAGTTAATAAGTTATTAAATTTATTGCGATGTGGGGAGTTGGCAGTTTAGGAGTTAATAGGTTAATTAGGTTTATTGCAATGTGGGGGGTTTCAGTTTAGGGGTTAATGGTATAATTAGTTAGTTGGCGTGTTGGGGTTTTGGCGGTGTAAGGGTTAGTTTTTTTAAAAAAAATACTTAGTACAGGCAGTTATGTTTATTTTTTCTTAATACTTTGTGCGGGTGGTTAGTTTTATATTTTTTATACTTCATGCGGGCGGTACGCTTTTTTTCCATAATACTTTGTTAGGGCGTTTTTTTTATTTTTTTTTATTTCTTGTGGTTGGTTACGTTTTTTAGTTATTTCATGTGGGCGGTTGTGTGTTTTTTTTTCTTTTCTTTTTAAAGGCTTTGTTTGCCTACGCTGCATCCAGGTGGATTTTGAAAATGTCATTCCCTACCAATTTCGTAATCCACCGGGGTGCAGGTTCACTGCATCCAGGTGTATTATTTTGGCTGTGCGCGCAGCCAACATTCTTTGGCTGCCTCGTGCAGCCAACATTCCTTTGAGGATGCGTGCACAACTGGCGATAGCGACGGACGCATTACAAACATAATTATAGTATAGATTGTTAGTCTTTTAAAGGTATTTTCATGAAACATTTTTTTTTAAATTATGATTGTCTTTGTAAGAATACTTTTTAAATACATTTAAAAAAAATCCTTATCAATAGAAATAATATTATTGTTAAAACATTATCATAATAGATCTAGAGGCCGAATTATGAAAGGTCTTGCGGACCTGATCCGACCTCGCTGAATGCGGAGAGCAATACGCTCTCCGTATTCAGCATTGCACCAGCAGCTCACAAGAACTGCTGGTGCAACACCGCCCCCTGCAGACTCGTGGCAAATTGGCCGCCAGCAGGGAGGTTTCAATCAACCCGATCTTATTCGATCGGGTTGAATTGCGGCGATTCCTGTCCACCTCATCAGAGCAGGCGGACAGGGTTATGGCTCCATAACTTGTGTTTCTGGCGAGTCTGAAGACTCGCCAAAAACACGGGCCCACAAGCTCCTTACGGAGCTTGATAAATGGGCCTCCTAGCGTTACATCTATTGAATTATTTATGTTATTTTTCATGTTTATTATATTATGTTGTGTCAGTGCATAAACTTGTTCTGTTAAAAAATCCCGACCTGATGTAGAAATACCCACAGGCATTTCTACGCTGCAGCAAAGATCCTGCTAAGATTTGTAAAAAACATAATTTTCTGATTAAACAGATAATACTTTGTGACAAATAAAATGTTGTAAAACGTTCCCTTCAGGCGAATATTCAAAATCTCTAATATCAGCAAGTAATTCATAAGAGTGATTGCAATAATTATTCTAATAGATGTATCAAGTATATAAAATGCATTTATTTTAAACTTTATCAAGTCATAGATAGAGAAGTTTCCCAACTAGAGAACCTGGCTGCCCGTGATCACGAATTTAACATTGCTCAAGGAAATTCTTGCGCACTATCTCCAGCTCTTGGGTGACTGTACATTACCCTAAACAAATACATTTAGGGCGCTTTAACTCTGCATCCTCCAGAGTTTTAGAAGTGGTGCTTCTTAACCTACAGCAAACAGACTCATATCAGCAAAATTGCCCAGCCAAGGCTCCAAAGCAGCTTTTGATACTTGATAAATGGAGCCTTTATGTGAAAGTTAACATCACAGTCACTTAAAGGGACAGTAAAGTAAAAAAAAAAAGTTTAATGATTCAAATAGAACATGTAATTTTAAACAACTTTCAAATTTAATTGTATTATCAAATTTTCTGTTGGTATCCTTTGTTGAAGAGGAAAATGATGTAGACTGATAGACTGTTAAATACATGTGCATGCTCCTAAGCTCCTATGGGGCCAATTTATCAAATGCTGGCACACATGATTTGCTGTAGCGAATCATGTCCATCCAGCATCTAGTGAAATGCTTGTGCAATGCCGCTCCATGCACATTTACGGCCAATCGGCCACTAGCAGGGTGTGTCAATCATCCCAATTGGATCGGGATGATTGCAGTCCGCCAACTAAAAAGTGAGTAGATTGCAGCATCCGCTGCTTGGTAAATTTACCCCTATGGGTGCAGTGTTTGCAATTATGTATTAAATTGCTTTAAAAATTGTTGCAAATATTCCTGCCAGATGGCTAAACATACGTGCACGCTCCTGAGATCATCTAGGATTACTCTTTAACAAAGAACACCAAAGGAACTAATCAAAATTGATCATATACATAAATTAGAAAATTCTTTACAATGTCATGCTATATCCAACACATTTAAGCTTAATTTTTAGTTACAGGGCTACTAAATCCAAAATCTTTCTTTCATGATTCAGATAGAGAATACAAATTTAAACAACATTACAATTTACTTCTATTATTTATTTTGCTTCATTTTTTAGATATCCTTAGTTGAAGAAAAAGCAATGCCCATGGGTGAGCCAATCACACAAGGCTTCTATGTGCAGCAACCAATCAGCAGCTACTGAGCATATCTAGATATGCTTTTCAGCAAAGAATATCAAGAGAATAAAACAAATTAGATAATAGAAGTAAATTAGAAAGATGTTTAAAATTGCATTCTCTTTCTAAATCATGAAAGAAAATGTTTGGGTTTCATGTCCCTTTAACTGTCCTTTTAATTCTTGATAACAGTTGATAACAGTGAGATATCTGAAGTAACTTACATTCACCTGTTAGTTCTTCCAACACAAAATGTTCATATATCATATACTATAAAAGGCCAAGTGTGTTTGTCCGAAGCTGTCATGCACAGTAGGACAAACACACCTGGCCTTAGATTGACAGCTGACAGTGGCACCAGACCTGGACCCTTACAGTGGCACGTGAGGATCAGCTTACATTCACATCTGGCTCCGTAGTTTAGGCAGCAGCACGTGAGTTATATTGACAGCTGGCACCAGACCTGGACCCTTACAGTGGTGCGTGAGTAGTTTGTGGCGCATGGAAGTTAGAAGCATCTCTCTGCATCAACTGTGTCCACTGCGAGAACAGGGTTTTCCGGGGGTGATGTGCGCGTGACCGGGCATGATGTGGGCGTGACCGGGCGGGACTGGGCGTGCCGGGGCGGGGCAGGGCATGGCTGTGCGTACAATAGAGATAGCTCAAAAGAGGAGTGGGGGGAGAAATAGCTCAAAAAGAGGAGGGGGGAGAGATAGCTCAAAAGAGGAGGGGGAGAGATAGCTCAAAAGAGGAGGGGGAGAGATAGCTCAAAAGAGGAGGGGGAGAGATAGCTCAAAAGAGGAGGGGGAGAGATAGCTCAAAAGAGGAGGGGGAAGGGGGGAGAGATAGCTCAAAATGGGAGGGGGAGAGATAGCTCAAAAGATGAGGGGGGAAGGGGGAAGAGATAGCTCAAAATGGGAGGGGGGAGAGATAGCTCAAAAGAGGAGGGGGAGGGGGGAGAGATAGCTCAAAAGAGGAGGGGGAAGGGAGGAGAGATAGCTCAAAAGAGGAGGGGGAAGGGGGGAGAGATAGCTCAAAATGGGAGGGGGGAGAGATAGCTCAAAAGAGGAGGGGGAGGGGGGAAAGATAGCTCAAAAGAGGAGGGGGGAGGTGGGAGAGATAGCTCAAAAGAGGAGGGGGGGAGATAGCTCAAAAGATGAGGGGGGGGGGGAGAGATAGCTCAAAAGAAGAGGGGGGAGAGATAACTCAAATGAGGAGGGAGGGAGGGGGAGAGATAGCTCAAAGGGGGAGGGGGAGGGGGGAGCGATAGCTCAAAGGGGGAGGGGGAGAGATAGCTCAAAAGAGGAGGGTGAGGGGGGAGAGATAGCTCAAAAGAGGAGGGGGGAGGGGGGAGAGATAGCTCAAAAGAGGAGGGGGAGGGGGGAGAGATAGCTCAAAAGAGGAGGGGGAGGGGGGAGAGATAGCTCAAAAGGGGAGGGGGGAGGGATAGCTTAAAGGGGGAGGGGGGAGATACAGCTCAAAGGGGGAGGGGGGAGAGATAGCTCAAAAGGGGAGGGGGAGAGATAGCTCAAAAGGGGAGGGGGGAGATAGCTCAAAAGAGGAAGGGGAAGGGGGAGAGATAGCTCAAAAGAGGAGGGGGAGTGATAGCTCAAAAGAGCAGGGGGGAGAGATAGCTCAAAAGAGGGGGGAGGGGGAGAGATAGCTCAAAAGAGGAGGGGGAGAGCAAAGGGGGGCAGAGCAAAAGAGAGGGGGGAGGGAGACGGCAAAAGAGAGGGGGTGGGAGATGGCAAAAGAGAGGGGGAGACGGCAAAAGAGAGGGGGAGGGAGAGCCAAAGAGAGGGGAGGGAGACAGCAAAATATAGGGGAAGGAGACATCAAAAGAAAGGAGAGAGAGAGAGAGAGAGAGAGAGAGAGAGAGAGAGAGAGAGAGAGAGAGAGAGAGAGAGCAAAAGAAAGGGTAGAGAGAAAGAGAGCAAAAGAAAGGGGGGAGAGAGAGAGAGCAAAAGAGAGAGAGAGGGAGCAAAAGAGAGGGGAGGAGAAAGAGAGAGCAAAAGAAAGGGGAGAGAGAGAGAGAGCAAAAGAAAGGGGGGAGAGAGAGAGCAAGAGAGAGGGGGGAGAGAGCAAGAGAAAGAGGGGAGAGAGCAAGAGAGAGGGGGGGAGAGAGCAAGGGGTGGAACCTCTGTACTGCAAAAAATGGCCCGTGTACATTGGCTTTAGGACTAGTATATATATATATATATATATATATATATATATATATATATATATATATATATATATATATATATATATATATATATATATATATATATATATATATATATATATATATATATATACATATATATATATATATATACATATATACACAAATACAAAATTTGTTTTTTTAGCACACCTTACAAAAAGTTTAAATCAACATCTGGGAGAGCTGCCAATATGACCCAGTAATTACACAAACAAAGAGGTATCAGTGCACATCCATTTTCAAAAGCACAACATATTTTTTAATGCTGCAAAAAATTGCCTGCATATACATCAAGAGACAACTATTCTTTTTTAAATAATATTGGGAACTTAGTCACACAATATGGCCATATTTTGCTTAGCCAGTCACCACTTTCAAGGTGCCCCAATTCGACTGGTCCTACTCTAAGTCCTTTTGCCACAGAGGGCTGAAACATTCCTGCTTTTACTCTTCATAATAGAATGAGACTCACTGGCTTTTTATTCACAACTCTTTAACACTTTTATGAGCACACCTGAACTTGGGTGGGGTGCTTAAACCAATGGGAGATGGTCAGTCTCCCTGGTAATTTTAAATACAAATAAAAAATTTGTTTTTTTAGCACACCTTACAAAAAGTTTAAATCAACATCTGGGAGTGCTGCCAATATGACCCAGTAATTACACAAACAAAGAGGTATCAGCGCACATCCATTTTCAAAAGCACAACATATTTTTTACTGCTGCAAAAAATTGCCTGCATATACATCAAGAGACAACTATTCTTTTTTAAATAATATTGGGAACTTAGTCACACAATATGGCCATATTTTGCTTAGCCAGTCACCACTTTCAAGGTGCCCCAATTCGACTGGTCCTACTCTAAGTCCTTTTGCCACAGAGGGCTGAAACATTCCTGCTTTTACTCTTCATAATAGAATGAGACTCCCTGGCTTTTTATTCACAACTCTTTAACACTGTTATGAGCACACCTGAACTTGGGTGGGGTGCTTAAACCAATGGGAGATGGTCAGTCTCCCTGGTAATTTTAAATACAAATACAAAATTTGTTTTTTTAGCACAACTTACAAAAAGTTTAAATCAACATCTGGGAGTGCTGCCAATATGACCATCTCCCATTGGTTTAAGCACCCCACCCAAGTTCAGGTGTGCTCATAATAGTGTTAAAAAGTTGTGAATAAAAAGCCAGGGAGTCTCATTTTATGAGCACACGTGAACTTGGGTGGGGTGCTGAAACCAATGGGAGATGGTCAGTCTCCCTGGTAATTTTAAATACAAATACAAAATTTGTTTTTTTAGCACAACTTACAAAAAGTTTAAATCAACATCTGGGATAGCTGCCAATATGACCCAGTAATTACACAAACAAAGAGGTATCAGGGCACATCCATTTTCAAAAGCACAACATATTTTTTACTGCTGCAAAAAATTGCCTGCATATACATCAAGAGACAACAATTCTTTTTTAAATGATATTGGGAACTTAGTCACACAATATGGCCATATTTTGCTTAGCCAGTCACCACTTTCAAGGTGCCCCAATTCGACTGGTCCTACTCTAAGTCCTTTTGCCACAGAGAGCTGAAACATTCCTGCTTTCACTCTTCATAATAGAATGAGACTCCCTGGCTTTTTATTCACAACTCTTTAACACTATTATGAGCACACCTGAACTTGGGTGGGGTGCTTAAACCAATGGGAGATGGTCAGTCTCCCTGGTAATATTAAATACAAATACAAAATTTGTTTTTTTAGCACAACTTACAAAAAGTTTAAATCAACATCTGGGAGTGCTGCCAATATGACCATCTCCCATTGGTTTAAGCACCCCACCCAAGTTCAGGTGTGCTCATAACAGTGTTGAAGAGTTGTGAATAAAAAGCCAGGGAGGCCAATGTTATGAGCACACCTGAACTTGGGTGGGGTGCTTAAACCAATGGGAGATGTTCAGTCTCCCTGGTAATTTTAAATACAAATACAAAATTTGTTTTTTTAGCACACCTTACAAAAAGTTTAAATCAACATCTGGGAGAGCTGCCAATATGACCCAGTAATTACACAAAGAAAAAGGTATCAGCGCACATCCATTTTCAAAAGCACAACATATTTTTTAATGCTGCAAAAAAATGCCTGCATATACATCAAGAGACAACTATTCTTTTTTAAATAACATTGGGAACTAAGTCACACAATATGGCCATATTTTGCTTAGCCAGTCAACACTTTCAAGGTGCCCCAATTCGACTGGTCCTACTCTAAGTCCTTTTGCCACAGAGGGCTGAAACATTCCTGCTTTTACTCTTCATAATAGAATGAGACTCCCTGGCTTTTTATTCACAACTCTTTAACACTGTTATGAGCACACCTGATCTTGGGTGGGGTGCTTAAACCAATGGGAGATGGTCAGTCTCCCTGGTAATTTTAAATACAAATAAAAAATTTGTTTTTTTAGCACACCTTATAAAAAGTTTAAATCAACATCTGGGAGTGCTGCCAATATGACCCAGTAATTACACAAACAAAGAGGTATCAGCGCACATCCATTTTCAAAAAGCACAACATATTTTTTACTGCTGCAAAAAATTGCCTGCATATACATCAAGAGACAACTATTCTTTTTTAAATAATATTGGGAACTTAGTCACACAATATGGCCATATTTTGCTTAGCCAGTCACCACTTTCAAGGTGCCCCAATTCGACTGGTCCTACTCTAAGTCCTTTTGCCACAGAGGGCTGAAACATTCCTGCTTTTACTCTTCATAATAGAATGAGACTCCCTGGCTTTTTATTCACAACTCTTTAACACTGTTATGAGCACACCTGAACTTGGGTGGGGTGTTTAAACCAATGGGAGATGGTCAGTCTCCCTGGTAATTTTAAATACAAATACAAAATTTGTTTTTTTAGCACAACTTACAAAAAGTTTAAATCAACATCTGGGAGTGCTGCCAATATGACCATCTCCCATTGGTTTAAGCACCCCACCCAAGTTCAGGTGTGCTCATAACAGTGTTAAAGAGTTGTGAATAAAAAGCCAGGGAGTCTCATGTTATGAGCACACCTGAACTTGAGTGGGGTGCTTAAACCAATGGGAGATGTTCAGTCAGATGTTCAGGAGATGGTCAGTCTCCCTGGTAATTTTAAATACAAAATTTGTTTTTTTAGCACAACTTATAAAAAGTTTAAATCAACATTTGGGATAGCTGCCAATATGACCCAGTAATTACACAAACAAAGAGGTATCAGCGCACATCCATTTTCAAAAGCACAACATATTTCTTAATGCTGCAAAAAATTGCCTGCATATACATCAAGAGACAACTATTCTTTTTTAAATAATATTGAGAACTTTGTCACCAAATATGGCCATATTTTGCTTAGCCAGTCACCACTTTCAAGGTGCCCCAATTCGACTGGTCCTACTCTAAGTCCTTTTGCCACAGAGGGCTGAAAAATTCCTGCTTTTACTCTTCATAATAGAATGAGACTCCCTGGCTTTTTATTCACAACTCTTTAACACTGTTATGAGCACACCTGAACTTGGGTGGGGTGCTTAAACCAATGGGAGATGGTCAGTCTCCCTGGTAATTTTAAATACAAATACAAAATTTGTTTTTTTAGCACACCTTACAAAAAGTTTAAATCAACATCTGGGAGTGCTGTCAATATGACCCAGTAATTACACAAACAAAGAGGTATCAGCGCACATTCATATTCAAAAGCACAACATATTTTTTACTGCTGCAAAAAATTGCCTGCATATACATCAAGAGACAACTATTCTTTTATAAATAATATTGGGAACTTAGTCACACAATATGGCCATATTTTGCTTAGCCAGTCACCACTTTCAAGGTGCCCCAATTCGACTGCTCCTACTCTAAGTCCTTTTGCCACAGAGGGCTGAAACATTCCTTCTTTTACTCTTCATAATAGAATGAGACTCCCTGGCTTTTTATTCACAACTCTTTAACACTGTTATGAGCACACCTGAACTTGGGTGGGGTGCTGAAACCAGTGGGAGATGGTCAGTCTCCCTGGTAATTTTAAATACAAATACAAAATTTGTTTTTTAGCACACCTTACAAAAAGTTTAAATCAACATCTGGGAGTGCTGTCAATATGACCCAGTAATTACACAAACAAAGAGGTATCAGCGCACATTCATATTCAAAAGCACAACATATTTTTTACTGCTGCAAAAAATTGCCTGCATATACATCAAGAGACAACTATTCTTTTTTAAATAATATTGGGAACTTAGTCACACAATATGGCCATATTTTGCTTAGCCAGTCACCACTTTCAAGGTGCCCCAATTCGACTGGTCCTACTCTAAGTCCTTTTGCCACAGAGGGCTGAAACATTCCTGCTTTTACTCTTCATAATAGAATGAGACTCCCTGGCTTTTTATTCACAACTCTTTAACACTGTTATGAGCACAACTGATCTTGGGTGGAGTGCTTAAACCAATGGGAGATGGTCAGTCTCCCTGGTAATTTTAAATACAAATACAAAATTTGTTTTTTTAGCACACCTTACAAAAAGTTTAAATCAACATCTGGGAGTGCTGTCAATATGACTCAGTAATTACACAAACAAAGAGGTATCAGCGCACATCCATTTTCAAAAGCACAACATATTTTTTACTGCTGCAAAAAATTGCCTGCATATACATCAAGAGACAACTATTCTTTTTTAAATAATATTGGGAACTTAGTCACACAATATGGCCATATTTTGCTTAGCCAGTCACCACTTTCAAGGTACCCCAATTCGACTGGTCCTACTCTAAGTCCTTTTGCCACAGAGGGCTGAAACATTCCTGCTTTTACTCTTCATAATAGAATGAGACTCCCTGGCTTTTTATTCACAACTCTTTATCACTGTTATGAGCACACCTGAACTTGGGTGGGGTGCTTAAACCAATAGGAGATGGTCAGTCTCCCTGGTAATTTTAAATACAAATAAAAAAATTGTTTTTTTAGCACACCTTACAAAAAGTTTAAATCAACATCTGGGAGTGCTGCCAATATGACCCAGTAATTACACAAACAAAGAGGTATCAGCGCACATCCATTTTCAAAAGCACAACATATTTTTTACTGCTGCAAAAAATTGCCTGCATATACATCAAGAGACAACTATTCTTTTTTAAATAATATTGGGAACTTAGTCACACAATATGGCCATATTTTGCTTAGCCAGTCACCACTTTCAAGGTACCCCAATTCGACTGGTCCTACTCTAAGTCCTTTTGCCACAGAGGGCTGAAACATTCCTGCTTTTACTCTTCATAATAGAATGAGACTCCCTGGCTTTTTATTCACAACTCTTTAACACTGTTATGAGCACACCTGAACTTGGGTGGGGTGCTTAAACCAATGGGAGATGGTCAGTCTCCCTGGTAATTTTAAATACAAATAAAAAATTTGTTTTTTTAGCACAACTTACAAAAAGTTTAAATCAACATCTGGGAGTGCTGCCAATATGACCATCTCCCATTGGTTTAAGCACCCCACCCAAGTTTAGGTGTGCTCATAACAGTGTTAAAGAGTTGTGAATAAAAAGCCAGGGAGTCTCATTTTATGAGCACACCTGATCTTGGGTGGGGTGCTTAAACCAATGGGAGATGGTCAGTCTCCCTGGTAATTTTAAATACAAATACAAAATTTGTTTTTTTAGCACACCTTACAAAAAGTTTAAATCAACATCTGGGAGTGCTGCGAATATGACCCAGTAATTACACAAACAAAGAGGTATCAGCGCACATCCATTTTCAAAAGCACAACATATTTTTTACTGCTGCAAAAATTGCCTGCATATACATCAAGAGACAACTATTCTTTTTTAAATAATATTGGGAACTTAGTCACACAATATGGCCATATTTTGCTTAGCCAGTCACCACTTTCAAGGTGCCCCAATTCGACTGGTCCTACTCTAAGTCCTTTTGCCACAGAGGGCTGAAACATTCCTGCTTTTACTCTTCATAATAGAATGAGACTCCCTGGCTTTTTATTCACAACTCTTTAACACTGTTATGAGCACACCTGAACTTGGGTGGGGTGCTTAAACCAATGGGAGATGGTCAGTCTCCCTGGTAATTTTAAATACAAATACAAAATTTGTTTTTTTAGCACAACTTACAAAAAGTTTAAATCAACATCTGGGAGTGCTGCCAATATGACCATCTCCCATTGGTTTAAGCACCCCACCCAAGTTCAGGTGAGCTTATAACAGTGTTAAAGAGTTGTGAATACAAAGCCAGGGAGTCTCATTTTATGAGCACACCTGAACTTGGGTGGGGTGCTGAAACCAATGGGAGATGGTCAGTCTCCCTGGTAATTTTAAATACAAATACAAAATTTGTTTTTTTAGCACACCTTACAAAATGTTTAAATCAACATCTGGGAGAGCTGCCAATATGACCCAGTAATTACACAAAGAAAAAGGTATCAGCGCACATCCATTTTAAAAAGCACAACATATTTTTTAATGCTGCAAAAAAATGCCTGCATATACATCAAGAGACAACTATTCTTTTTTAAATAACATTGGGAACTAAGTCACACAATATGGCCATATTTTGCTTAGCCAGTCACCACTTTCAAGGTGCCCCAATTCGACTGGTCCTACTCTAAGTCCTTTTGCCACAGAGGGCTGAAATATTCCTGCTTTTACTCTTCATAATAGAATGAGACTCCCTGGCTTTTTATTCACAACTCTTTAACACTGTTATGAGCACACCTGATCTTGGGTGGGGTGCTTAAACCAATGGGAGATGGTCAGTCTCCCTGGTAATATTAAATACAAATACAAAATTTATTTTTTTAGCACACCTTACAAAAAGTTTAAATCAACATCTGGGAGTGCTGCCAATATGACCCAGTAATTACACAAACAAAGAGGTATCAGCGCACATCCATTTTCAAAAGCACAACATATTTTTTACTGCTGCAAAAAATTGCCTGCATATACATCAAGAGACAACTATTCTTTTTTAAATAATATTGGGAACTTAGTCACACAATATGGCCATATTTTGCTTAGCCAGTCACCACTTTCAAGGTGCCCCAATTCGACTGGTCCTACTCTAAGTCCTTTTGCCACAGAGGGCTGAAACATTCCTGCTTTTACTCTTCATAATAGAATGAGACTCCCTGGCTTTTTATTCACAACTCTTTAACACTGTTATGAGCACACCTGAACTTGGGTGGGGTGCTTAAACCAATGGGAGATGGTCAGTCTCCCTGGTAATTTTAAATACAAATACAAAATTTGTTTTTTTAGCACACCTTACAAAAAGTTTAAATCAACATCTGGGAGTGCTGCCAATATGACCATCTCCCATTGGTTTAAGCACCCCACCCAAGTTCAGGTGTGCTCATAACAGTGTTAAAGAGTTGTGAATAAAAAGCCAGGGAGTCTCATGTTATGAGCACACCTGAACTTGGGTGGGGTGCTTAAACCAATGGGAGATGGTCAGTCTCCCTGGTAATTTTAAATACAAATAAAAAATTTGTTTTTTTAGCACACCTTACAAAAAGTTTAAATCAACATCTGGGAGTGCTGCCAATATGACCCAGTAATTACACAAACAAAGAGGTATCAGCGCACATCCATTTTCAAAAGCACAATATATTTTTTACTGCTGCAAAAAATTGCCTGCATATACATCAAGAGACAACTATTCTTTTTTAAATAATATTGGGAACTTAGTCACACAATATGGCCATATTTTGCTTAGCCAGTCACCACTTTCAAGGTACCCCAATTCGACTGGTCCTACTCTAAGTCCTTTTGCCACAGAGGGCTGAAACATTCCTGCTTTTACTCTTCATAATAGAATGAGACTCCCTGACTTTTTATTCACAACTCTTTAACACTGTTATGAGCACACCTGAACTTGGGTGGGGTGCTTAAACCAATGGGAGATGGTCAGTCTCCCTGGTAATTTTAAATACAAATACAAAATTTGTTTTTTTAGCACAACTTACAAAAAGTTTAAATCAACATCTGGGAGTGCTGCCAATATGACCATCTCCCATTGGTTTAAGCACCCCACCCAAGTTCAGGTGTGCTCATAACAATGTTAAAGAGTTGTGAATAAAAAGCCAGGGAGTCTCATTTTATGAGCACACCTGAACTTGGGTGGGGTGCTGAAACCAATGGGAGATGGTCAGTCTCCCTGGTAATTTTAAATACAAATACAAAATTTGTTTTTTTAGCACACCTTACAAAAGGTTTAAATCAACATCTGGGAGTGCTGTCAATATGACTCAGTAATTACACAAACAAAGAGTTATCAGCGCACATCCATTTTCAAAAGCACAACATATTTTTTACTGCTGCAAAAAATTGCCTGCATATACATCAAGAGACAACTATTCTTTTTTAAATAATATTGGGAACTTAGTCACACAATATGGCCATATTTTGCTTAGCCAGTCACCACTTTCAAGGTGCCCCAATTCGACTGGTCCTACTCTAAGTCCTTTTGCCACAGAGGGCTGAAACATTCCTGCTTTTACTCTTCATAATAGAATGAGACTCCCTGGCTTGTTATGAGCACTGTTATGTTGATTTAAGCTTTTTGTAAGGTGTGCTAAAAAAAAAGGCCCATTTAAAATAGACTATACGCAAATTGCGTAACTTGATTTGCGGTAAAGCAAAAAAGTGTGCGGGACAGCTGTACCTACAAGTCTCGTAATAGCAACAGTAGTAAAAAGGCAGTGTTATGAGCCTTAACGCTGCTTTTTTACTCATAATGCAAAACTCGGAATCTAGCCAATATAAAATAATAGTTTCACTTGTAAATATCAAATGTAGATGATAAAGAAAAATTCTTATATCCGTGCTTTCTAGGCAGTAGGCAGGGTTTCCCATTATCCCCACTCCTGTTTGCCCTCACGATAGAAGTGTTGGCCTGCAGGATTAGAGCAAACCAAAGAATAAAGGGTATCACAGTTAGGAAGACAGAACATAAACTGGCAATGTATGCCGATGACATCCTATTAACGATATCCAACACCATTACTTCTCTTCAGGCTTCTATGTCTGAATTCTCAGAGTATGGAGCAGTTTCCAATTTCTAAACTAAATCCAACAAAATCAGAAATATTAAATATAACGGAACTTCCTGGGACCTTTGATACCCTTTGCCTTAATTGTCCTATTAAAATTTCCCCAGGTAAGCTTAAATATCTAGGCATCACCCTCATGCCAAGTATAAAAGACCTAGTAGCACAAAACTATAAGCGTATTAGAGACGAAATCCAATGAGATCTGAGTAACTCGAAAATCAAGAATATATCCTGGTTAGGGAGAATCTCAGTAATAAAAATGAACATACTTCTCAGGATTCTATATGTTATGCAAACAATCCCTATAGCTACGGCCACACACCTACTGCACCAGATGCAGAGAGCAATTGAGGAGTATGTGGACTCTTTGGCTTGGATCATAACAGAACATAGACTGAGACAAATAAAACAGTAAACATTGATTGAGGACGTGTTCTCAATTTGGGATAAGCTGATCCGGAAGAAAAGCTATGTCTCCACCAGTAGCTCAACTGTTACAACGGTGCGTGAAAACCCAAATGTAGGAATTGTATATAAGCAACACATTCCTGGGCATTCATACCCTCTTTCTAACTCTAGCGTAACAAATGTCTTGAATCAGGGCAAAATCAAAAACCAAGATGAACTTGCAGAATGGGACTACTATATGTTCTCCTCATGGTTTAGGGTGTCGCAACTCCACCACTTCTATAACACACATAAAATAAACCTTCACTGAATAGACAAAAAACCCCATTTGAAACCATGTCCACTACGTCCCACATAGCAAAACATTTAATATCACTTATCTACTGACTTCTGCTCTCAGAGAATGATTCAGTTTTACCATTATACATAAAGGCCTGGCAAAAACATCTGGGTATAGAACTTGACATTAAAGAATGGCTAAAGATCTTTGACAAATAAAAAAAATAATCTGTCTCTGCTAGAATGCCAGAAATGCATTACAAATGATTGAGCCGGTGGTATCTGATACCTCAGAGGTTAAAGCATATGTTTCCTCATGCATGTGGGGAGTGCTGGAGAGGCTGTGGAGAGGAGGGTTCCATACTTCACATTTGGCGGACATGTACGCTAATCCGACCATTTTGGGAAGTGATATTTTATAGAAATGAGTAGAGTACTGAAGGTCATTCTACCTCCCAATCCGTGGTATCTGTTATATCATGAACTTCCCAAAAAATTGGGCGATGTCATACCGACTGCTCCTTTTGATATTAAATGGGGCCAAGGGACTCATCCCTAATTTTTGGAAATCGCAGCATGTCCCAGGTCTGTGTGAGTGGAAGGCTGGGGTTGGGGATCTGTTCCGGTTGGAGAGATATAACTACATGAGGACTGGTAAGATAGTGACACACGAAATGATGTTATGTACATGGGAGGGTAGGGAGCCATAACTGCATCAGCGGATCTTCCCTATCATCAGACTGTCCTTCTTCTCTCTCTCTGCCTCTGCCCTTGCTGACTGGGGGCTTCTGCCCTCTTTCCGCCACCCTTAAGTTGGTTCACCCACTTCCCCTTTTGCTACCTACGGAATGCTGGATAATGGTTGCTTCCCATGCTATTAATTCTTGGTCAATGTCATTACCAATTTAGTTTGTTTTAAGCTGTAAAATCGTTATAACATCAATTATCTATTTTGTAAAAGGCACCTTACAGAAGCAGAGGACTCTTAAAGGGATACTAAACCCAATTTTTTTCTTTCATGATCCAGATTTTTAAGCAACTTTCTAATTTACTCCTATTTTCAACTTTTCTTCGTTTTCTTGGTATCTTTATTTGAAAAAGCAGGAATCTAAGCTTAGGAGCCAGCCCATTTTTGGTTCAGCACGCTGGGTAGCACTTGCTGATTGGTGGCTACATTTAGGTGTAAATTAGAAAGTTGATTAAAATTTCATGCTCTATCTGAATCCTGAAAACAAATTTGGTTTAGTATACCTTTAAGTAACATGCAGCAAAAAAACAAAAACAAATAAACAGTGGTCCTACAGTTCACTAAGACAGCCATAAATTTTAGCAGTCACTACATTACAATAGTTGATTAAAATGTACCTTAAGAGAGTGATTGCTGCTATAAATGGACTAAGTGCAGAAGAAGAGCCACTACTTTTGCTTTTAACCTCATTGACTGTACTCTTATTAACATCTAAATGCATCCTATTAATATCACAGCTTACTGAACTTCAAGGGTTATAGTAAGCACAGCTAGAAACTCACTTTCATTGCATATTGCAATTTGTTCAAAGTGATTCATTACTTATTTTTTTACACATAAAAAGCCACTTCAAATGATGGGTAGAAATAAACACTTAAATATTCTTGCTTAATTAAATTTATTAGTAACATTTTATTGGACAGGCATTTCAATATAATCTAGATATTTTCCTCAAGATTAGGTAGAGAAATTATATTTGTATTACCATATTCACATCTAATTGCATTGCAGATTCCTAAGAGGATTAACTTTTTATTTGTAAAAGTTCATTTTTGTTTGTAAGAGCATCATTTAAATCCTTTAATAAAAGTATCTTCTGAGAGATCTATGCATTACGGTAAAATTACTGAAGCATTGCTCCTGGAAAGTCTATCTAAAGCATAAATCAAACTTTAGAAGGCTACATTTATAGCAGAAAATAATTGGTGGATAGAGTTTTTGAACCTTAGTTATCTTACTTTTTACATAGGGTATATGATTTGTTAAATACAATAAATGATCTGAATACACCCTTTACGATCATAATTTAAAATCTGTTGATTAAAAAAAAAATTATATTATAAACCTTGTGTGTGTTTAGATCTGAATTAGGCTCTAAATGGTTATCATTTTACTATGACTTCGGGGTTTTATACTTGTCGAAAACTGTGTGTATTACAAGTTAAAAATAAAAAAGCTTCCGCTTGTGTTCTAACCCAATGCACACAAAAAATGGCAGTTAGAATATCGCAAACACATTAACGTATTTTAGTCTTTAATGGAGAGCGAAAAAGGGGAAAAAAATTAACACCCTTACGTGCAAACCCAATTGCATTTTCTCAGGTGCGCTAACCTGATAGGGTAATGTTCTTCACATAGAAGAATATGTTCAATTTATTTTTAAATAAATATTTTTATTTAAATCTGTTTAAATATATATCTATATAAATAATTATATATAGATATAGATAAGTACGGATATATAGGAATATCTATTTATAAGTACTTAGATCATATTTACCTATGCGAAGAACATTGGAATGGGAAATATTTACAGTGAAAACATAGTTAAACACTTTATTAAATATGCTTTTACATGTTTTTATCTACTTGACTGCAAAGGGTTCCAATGCACTTATATATATATATATATATATATATATATATATATATATATATATATATATATATCTATATATGTAAACATGTTTTTATGTGTTTATATGTGTATATATATATATATATATATATATATATATATATGTGTCTGTAAATACAAATATACACATATAAATTCATAAATACACACATATAAACATATACGTATATCTATACATATATATACATATTTAGACATGTGTATATATGTATCACTATGCTAAAGCCCTTTGCAGTCAATTTTATTTCTAACACCTGAGACCTCATATCTTTTAGCCCTTATAACTTTTATGTGCAATTTTTTTAATCATTTTTATTAGATAGTGTTATTATAAGTGTAACTGCACTTGTTGGTGTACTTTTGATGTGTTTTGTTGCTCTTTTTTAACTCAAGTAATATTTAACAGAGCTCTGAGGTCGTGCTATCGTTACACGCATTAAATTACATTTTGCTTGAGCGAATGTGTTTACTTTCAACTTGAGATACACGCGCTACTTCTGACTCTGCTCTGAATCATGAAAGTTTAATTTTGACTTTCTTGTCTCTTTAATTCCTTTGAAATTTATGTTATATCAGTTTTGATTATATATACACTGTTGCGGCTGATTGAGTGGAAGCTTTATCTATACAAATATCATTTTGTTGAGCTTTCTTTTTCACAATCAAATAAGTTACAATCTAGTTATAAACATAACAATTTCTTAAATGATCTTCTCTCTTCCTTCTGAGGTAATTTCCAGTACACATACTTTAGAATTGTCTTATGAAAAATATTGTGTTTATGTCATTCATGGATGTCCTGGGGGGCAAGGGGTGCTCTTGCCCCCCCCTCTAGAATTTTGCCCCAGGTAAAAAAGTCAAGCACACTTTTGCTACCACACCGCTAGATTTAAAGTTATTTGCCCCTTTTCCTTTTAATCTAGCTGTGTGATTGTAAGAGAGTGTCAGACTTTCTATTTTTGTTTGTAATTTTCTCTATGGGCTTTGCACCCAGGCTTGCCTGGGGTTAATTGCCTGAGTCACTGAGATATATGCAGATGCCTGTGAGTGTTTGGGAGTATCCAGGGATGTGAGCTTTGTAGTTACATGAGGGGCCCCTGATGCCCTTGTTTCTGCACGAGCCTTCATGCTCGCCAGAAACAGCAGTTATGAAGCAGTGGTCTTAAAACCGTTGTTCCTTAACTGGTCCACCACCTCTGAGGCTGCGGACATCAATCCGCCCGATCCTATACGATTGGGCTGATTGACACCCCTGCTAGCGGCCCATTGGCCGCAAATCTGCAGGGGGCGGCATTGCACAAGCAGTTCACTAGAACTGCTTGTGCAATGTTAAATGCTGACAGCGTGTGCTGTCGGCATTCAGCAAAGTCTGGCGGACATGATACGCTGATAATTCGGCCCAGAGATGTGCAACCAATCCAGTTTGAGAATGCAGTCCATTTCTGTGTTTTGTATGTGTCTAGGGAGATAACAAAAGCCTTGTTTGATTGAAAGCATGCATCATGTGGCTGTAGGTTAGGAAACCAGGGAGGAAGAGACCTTGACGGGTTCCTAGGCTTAAACCACAAATGCTTTAACTAACTCTTCCATTTTAATCTAGCTGTGTGCTTGCAAGAGAGTGACTGACCTTATTTGTGTTGTAAATCAAATATTTTCTCATCATATTACAACCCCAGAAATGTATTTTTGTGCTGGTTTCAAGTTTTCCAAAACATATTTGTCAAGCCCTTCCTTTTATCTAAACATAAGCAGTCATTTCTGTTTCTCTTTTGATACCAATGAGCTACCTTGTTTAAAATAATGTGCATTTGACAAGCAACTGTCTGTTTCACATGTTGTCACTGATATTATTATGCTTTTGGTATTTCATTTTCCCCCTGGAAAAAATCTGCAGACTCCCATGATGCTGTTACTATTAAATACCAACCAAGGCAGCATTAAAAAATGAATTTAATAAGGAGCTGCTAATATATGAAAAGAAATGCAGTTATCTTTACAAAAGTAATTATTGCACTATTTAGTATGTGCGTTTTATTAATGTACTTTTTCCTACATAGAACTAAGGGGTTGATCACAATTCTTTAGAAAAATATATCAAATGATTTATCAACGGAAATCCCCACAGACCTTAGTGCTGTTTTTCTATTGACCGCTGTTAAATGGTTAAACATATAGTTACAGTCTTCTTCAGAACAGCTATGCAGTTCTGGGAGCTTAGTAAACACATCTGGTGGGACAAGGACAAAAGACATATGTGTGTAGCCTAGCCACCAATCAGCAGCTAGTCCTCGATTGTTGCTTCTGAGCCTACCTAGATATGCTTTTCAGCAAAGGATTCTAAGAACAATTCAAATCAGATCCATGAAAGTGTAATGTTTACTTTCCTGTCCCTTTAAATAAAGTCCAAAGTATAATCTTCTTTGTATCATTTTATGTCAGAATATAGTGATCTATGCATTGCTCAAATAGGAAGAGTTACATACCCCAAACCAATCTTGCAGCCTGTTTTAAATAATATTTTATTAATCATATTTGGACAATAACTAAGTAGTAAGGTATTATTTTGCATGCAGTAAAGTTATCCTGCCAGGCAGAGCAATAGTGTTTAACAGCAGCATAGAATTACTATGTTATGTTTTCAGAACCTCACAAGATGTTAGATTAGACCCACTCATCCAATTTGCATCTTTCTAGCTTAAAAAAATTCACTAAGAAATACACATGGGGGCCCATTTATCAAGCTCCGGACGGAGCTTGAGGGCTCGTGTTTCTGGCGAGTCTGCAGGCTCGCCAGAAACAGCAATTATGAAGCAGCGGTCTAAAGACCGCTGCTCCATAACCTGTCCGCCTGCTCTGAGCAGGAGGACAGACATCGCTGCAATTCAACCCCGATCGAGTACGATCGGGTTAATTGACACCGCAAATCTGCAGGGGGCGGGATTGCACCAGCAGCTCACAAGAGCTGCTGGTGCAATGCTGAATATGGAGAGCATATTATTGCTCTCCGCATTTAGCGAGGTCTGGTGTACCTGATCCGCACTGTCGGATCAGGTCCGCCAGACCTTTGATAAATATCCCCCAGAGCCTAAAATGTACCAGTGAGATGTAAGATGCTTTACTAGGAAAGTAATAGCAATAGCTTTTAAGGCATCTTCATTTAAATTAAATAAACGTCAAACCTGTAATTTGTGCATTGAGGTTTAAGTTAAGTCCATGTAATTACATAATGAACACATAAGTCAGATTAATTTGTAACTCAAAAATGCAAACACAGGGATGAATGTATCAAGTAGTGAACCTGTCCTCCTACAATCACACAGTGAGGTTTCTTGTTCAATGCTGCCCCTTGCTTAGCAGTAGAGCAGGTCATGTCAAGCGAGTGTCAGGGTGATTGGTTTTGCCACCTCTGAGGAACGGAGAAAGAAGTAGTTTCTACTTCTTTTTTTTTTTTTATCAAATATTTGTATTGAGGTTTTAGTGCAATACAATATAACAAGGTATATGTTCTGTCACATATACACCAATTGCAGGAATATACAATAGAAAGATACAGGTTTGATCAAGAACATCTGAATTTCCAGCTAAATATATAGCAATGAAACCTCATTTTCTAGGTTTTCTACACCTCCCACCTTGTCTATAGGCCACTCTTGGACCTATACCTAATAACTTGCATCACTGGAGGAAACTAGGGTGATATGGAGCCACTCTTGGGCATGATATATAAATATGTAGATATGAACAAATTATACAATATGGATTGGCAACTGAATTTTTAGTTAAGGGAGCATAAAATTATATATTGAAATTTACACTTCTGCATTCTAAATCCAAATGCTGCTGTATCAAATGATCTCAGTAGAAAGGATTAGTAGAATAATAATGGAACAATTCTCACAAGGGTTCAAAATACAGACATATTAAGCAAGATAGTATTCGGTATACAATCATTGTGAGCTGCCTATATAATAATAATTATGCAACATAAAGCTCAGATATGTAGGGGAAGACCAATAGGGCACCAGTTAATAGGGACCAATGTATAATATGGACAACTGACTAAGCTACCTAACGGCTAGATTTAGAGTTTTGCGGCCAAAGGGGTGCGTTAGCTACACATGTTTTTTCCCCCCCTGCACCTTTTAAATAATGCTGGTATTTAGAGTCCTCTGAAGGGCTGCGTTAGGCTCCAAAAAGGGAGCGTACAGGCATATTTACCGCCACTTCAACTCTAAATACCAGCGTTGCTTACGGTAGCGGCCAGCTTGAAAAACATGCTCGTGCACGATTCCCCCATAGGAAACAATGGGGCAGTTTGAGCTGCAAAAAAAACCTAACACCTGCAAAAAAACAGCATTCAGCTCCTAATGCAGCCCCATTGTTTCCTATGGGGAAACACTTCCTAAGTCTGCACCTAACACCCTAACATGAACCCCGAGTCTAAACACCCCTAACCTTACACTTATTAACCCCTAATCTACCGCCCCCGCTATTGCTGACCCTTGCATATTATTATTAACTCCTAATCTGCCGCTCCGGACACCGCCGCAACCTACATTATCCCTATGCACCCCTAATCTGCTGTCCCTAACACCGCCGACCCCTATATTATATTTATTAAGCCCTAATCTGCCCCCCCCCCACCATCGCCGCTACCTTACCTACACTTATTAACCCCTAATATGCCAACCGGACCTCGTCGCTACTCTAATTAATGTATTAACCCCTAAAGCTAAGTCTAACCCTAAGCCTAACACCCCCCTAAATTAAATATAATTTTAATCTAACAAAATAAATTATTTCTTATTAAATAAATTAATCCTATTTAAAGCTAAATACTTACCTGTAAAATAAACCCTAATATAGCTACAATATAAATAATAATTATATTGTAGCTATTTTAGGATTTATATTTATTTTACAGGCAACTTTGTATTTATTTTAACCAGGTACAATAGCTATTAAATAGTTATTAACTATTTAATAGCTACCTAGTTAAAATAATTACAAAATTACCTTTAAAATAAATCCAAACCTAAGTTACAATTAAACCTAACACTACACTAGCAATAAATAAATTAAATAAATTAACTACCATTACCTACAATTAAATCAAATCAAATAAATTACAAAAAAAAATTACAAGAATTTTAAACTAATTACACCTACTCTAAGCCCCCTAAAAAAATAACAAAGCCCCCCAAAATAAAAAAAATGCCCTACCCTATTCTAAAATAAAAAGTTAATAGCTCTATTACCTTACCAGCCCTTCAAAGAGCCTTTTGTGGGGCATGCCCCAAAGAAATCAGCTCTTTTGCCTGAAAAAAAACATACAATACCCCCCCAACATTACAACCCACCACCCACATACCCCTAATCTAACCCACCCAAACCCCCCTTAAAAAACCTAACACTAAGCCCCTGAAGATCTCCCTACCTTGTATTCACCCAGCTGGGTATCACCGATCTGTCCAGAAGAGGTCCTCCAGAGGGTCTGAAGTCTTCATCCTATCCGGGCAGAAGAGGTCCTCCAGAGGCTCTGAAGTCTTCATCCAGGCGGCATCTTCTATCTTCTTCCTTCCGGAGCCATCTTGAAGCAGCCGGCGAGGATTCATCCTCTTCTAACGACGTCCTAAGTCCGAATGAAGGTTCCTTTAAATGACATCATTCAAGATGGCGTCCCTCGAATTCCGATTGGCTGATAGGATTCTATCAGCCAATCGGAATTAATTTAGGAAAAATCTGATTGGCTGATTCAATCAGCCAATCAGATTCAAGTTCAATCGGATTGGCTGATCCAATCAGCCAATCAGATTGAGCTTGCATTCTATTGGCTGTTCCGATCAGCCAATAGAATGCGAGCTCAATCTGATTGGCTGATTGGATCAGCCAATCCGATTGAACTTGAATCTGATTGGCTGATTCAATCAGCCAATCAGATTTTTCCTACCTTAATTCTGATTGGCTGATAGAATTCTATCAGCCAATCAGAATTCGAGGGACGCCATCTTGGATGATGTAATTTAAAGAGACCTTCATTCGGACTTAGGACGTCGTTAGAAGAGGATGGATCCACGCCGGCTGCTTCAAGATGGACCCGCTCCGCTCCGGATGGAGAAGAAGATAGAAGATGCCGCCTGGATGAAGACTTCAGAGCCTCTGGAGGACCTCTTCTGGCCGGATAGGATGAAGACTTTGGACCCTCTGGAGGACCTCTTCTGGACGGATCGGTGATACCCGGCTGGGTGAATACAAGGTAGGGAGATCTTCAGGGGAGTAGTGTTAGGTTTATTTAAGGGGGTTTTGGGTTAGACTAGGGTATGTGGGTGATGGGTTGTAATGTTGGGGGGGTATTGTATGTTTTTTTTTTACAGGCAAAAGAGCTGATTTCTTTGGGGCATGCCCCGCAAAAAGCCCTTTTAAGGGCTGGTAAGGTAATAGAGCTGTTAACTTTTTATTTTAGAATAGGGTAGGGCATTTTTTTATTTTGGGGGCTTTGTTATTTTTTTAGGGGGCTTAGAGTAGGTGTAATTAGTTTAAAATTCTTGTAATCTTTTTTATTTTTTTGTAATGTAGTTTAGTTGATTTAATTGTAGGTAATTGTAGGTAGTTTAGTTAATTTATTTATTGATAGTGTAGTGTTAGGTTTAATTGTAACTTAGGTTAGGATTTATTTTACAGGTAATTTTGTAATTATTTTAACTAGGTAGCTATTAAATAGTTATTTAACTATTTAATAGCTATTGTACCTAGTTAAAATATAATACAAAAGTTGCCTGTAAAAATAAATATAAATCCTAAAATAGCTACAATATAATTATTATTTATATTGTAGCTATATTAGGGTTTATTTTACAGGTAAGTATTTAGCTTTAAATAGGAATATTTTATTTAATAAGATTTAATTTATTTCGTTAGATAAAAATTATATTTAACTTAGGGGGGTGTTATTTTTAGGGTTAGACTTAGCTTTAGGGGTTAATACATTTATTAGAGTAGCGGCGAGGTCCAGTCAGCAGATTAGGGGTTAATACTTGAAGTTAGGTGTCAGCGATGTTAGGGAGGGCAGATTAGGGGTTAATACTATTTATTATAGGGTTTTTTTT